>NW_028318470.1:430000-434350 GCF_062004578.1 Staurois parvus
CCGCACACAGTTTTTTATTTATTATGGTGCTGGTTTTTAAATGTAATTCTCCCTTTTTTTTCCTTCACTATAGCTCAGAAATTCAGGAACAGACTAAAACATTTAATGTGAAAATGACTTAATGTAGCTTAACGTGTAATAAACTACATAAATCTCAATCAATTGACTTGAAACTTCGCACAGCCCAAGTTCTCAACATCCCAAACATGTCCTAGAAGTTTCATAGATTTCAGCCTTCCACAAAAAAAATGGGGGACATTAAGCTTGTTTTTTGGGGAGCTTAATGTGGCTTAACGTACAAAAAATTGCTTAGATGTTTACCAATTTCCCCCAAACTTCACACAATAGAAGACTCTATCTATGGCAACATATTCTGAAAATTTCAGATCATTTGGTAAATCACACCAAAAGTTATTCACATTAAGCTATATTTCACAGTGCTAAAACATTTAATGTGAACAGCTTAATGTAAAAAGAGCTTAACGTACCATGATGTGTCTGAATCTCAATTGACTTGAAACTTTGCACAGCCCAAGTTCTCAGCACCCCAAACATTTCCTAGAAGTTTCATAGATGTCAGCCTTCCACAAAGAAAATGGGGGACATTAAGCTTGTTTTTTGGGAAGCTTAATGTGGCTTAACGTACATAAAAGCGCTTAGATTTTTACCAATTTTTCCCAAACTTCACAAAATACAAGAATCTACATCACGGGTACTGAATTATAATTCATGGAGTTACAGTTTTTAATAGTTTTTTTCTGCAGAAGTCCGAATCTCATTTTTCTTCTATGACTCAGGTCTTTAACGTCACAGCCCCTTTTCATGTCCTCAGTCCCCCTTTTCCAATCACACCCCTCTTTACATCACAACTCCCTTTCACATCAGAGCCCCCAACATTACAGCCACGCTTACATCACATCCCCCTTGCAATCATAGACCCCTCCCTCACATCACAGTCGCCTTTGCAATCACAACCCCCCACATCACAGCTCACCCCCTCTTGACATCACAGCCCTCCTCCTCACATCACAAACCATTCATATCATAGCCTCTCTTTCACATTACAGCCACCTATATCACATCACAGCCCGCCCATAATACAGCTCCCCCATCTTACATCACAGCCTGCCATATCACAGCTCCACATCTCGCATCAAAGCTCCCCCTTCTCACATCACAGCCCGGCATATCATAGCTCCCCCTCCCGCATCACAGCTTCCCCTTCTCACATCACAGCCCCCCATACCACAGCTTCTCCCTCTCACATTATTGCCCCCCCTCACAAACCTTCATATCACAGCGCCCCCCCCATTCTCATCACAGCCCCTTATATCACGGCTCCCCATTCTCACATCACAGCCCCCTATATCACATCACAGCCCCCATATCACAGATTCTCCCTATCACTTCACAGCTCCCCAAGTATTACAATTCCCCTCTCTCACAGCCACTCATATCAGAGCTCACCCCTCACAGCTCCCCCTCTCACTTCCCAGCCCCCCCCCATATCACAGTTCCCTCTCTGACATCACAGCCCCCCCCATAATCTTCCCCTAGCTTAACTCAGTGTTGTGGAGGGCAGGGAGAGTGGCAGGGTAGACTCCTCTTCTGGGTGCACACACCTGCTGCTGCTGCCACTAGGCTCCGTGCCTCCGTGGGTTCAGTGGTGGATGAGTGCATTGGGGGGAAGAGGTTGGGCATACTCCTGTAGACCTTACTTTCCTCCAGCCCACTCTGCTGTGACTTCAACAGTGGTGGCAGGTGAGTGAATGTGGGGGGGAGGGGATTCGGGTCCTCCTTGCTGTGGGTTCAGTGGCGACAAGTGTATTCAGGGGGAGGGTTCGGGCAACTGCTGCTCCCCATGTAGACCTTCCATTCCTTCCGCCCGCTCTGCTGCGGTGGGCGGGTGCATGGGGGGGTCCAGGTCCCTGTCCACCTTGCCATTTTTCCCACACTTTGCAGGACAGTAATCCTTAACTTCTGCAGTGGTGGGAGGAAAGGCGTCCACTCAGGCTGCTGGGTGGTGCGGCTGAGGTCCACACTGAACTATCACTTGGTCTGTGTACGGACCGCAGTCCGCCATTTAGTGAAGCCTGTTCTACATGTACCAACAAATTGTGAAAATTGTGAAACTTTGCCAAAAGTTATTCAGAGAGGGAGAGAGAAAGCCGGAGGGGGGGGGGGGAAACAAGACTCTCAATGCCACTACATATCAAGGCTTGACTGGCTCCAATTGCTCAGATCACAGCACAAGGAGACGAAGCAAAGTGATCGCTAAAGCCTGTCAGCCTTTCCCGTACTCTCAGTTGTCAGTAAAGGCAGAGAAGGGCTGTTGGTGCAGAGCAGCAGCGGAGGCAGAATTTTCACGGGGGATATTGCAGGTCTGCCAGTGAAGGATGTTCTGCTGCTTTCTCCAGCTGCTTGATCTGCTCAGGCTGCCCCCCCCCCATCTCTAGTTACACTCTCTTGTTCCTCCAGCACAGAATGCCATCCTCTGTCTTTCTATTCCTGGCTCCCCTAATCACTCACAGCTCTCAGACTCTTCCATAGGCATGGTAAACAGGGCGGACAATGGAAGAGGTGGAGCAGCTCAGTAGAATAAAGTTGGAGCCTCCTGGCTGTGAATTCTGTGGCTTTGCATATACATCACTAGTTGCTAGATACCAGGCGGTCCTAGCAACCAGTGATTTCACTGGGGGACATTGGGCAGCGGCTACCAGAACCGGAAAGCTGGTCTTCCGAAAGCTGGTCTTCGAATGGTACAGCAGAGGATTCTGAGCCAGCTGTTATGCTACTACAATGTGCAGGAAGCATGGGTTACAGACTCCCTTGGATGCAGCCTTCAGAGCAGCCCAGGGGGGCTGTCATTCCTAGGACACCACCTCCATGGATGGTACAGACTGGCAGTCTGTGTATCCTGGTCCGTCCACTGCAACAAGCTGGGATGGAAATACATCCCTGCTTGCTGGAGAACAGAACTACAGATGGGACGTACCAAGACCAGTGTCTGTGGGAATAGGAGGCATAGCAGTGATCGGTCTTACTAGAAGGAAACCAATGGGAATTAAGGGTTTGATTTAAAAATACCCAGGCTATTTCAGAACAACTACTCAGATAACAAGAATATGGATTACATATTCAGGGAAGGCAGGAGATAAGCAACAAGAACATGTAAAAAAAGTTTTTGCCCAGAGTTCTCCTTTAAATGTTAATGATCTTTAGTCTGTTTTACCAAACAACCTGAGATTTTTATAATATGGCATTGATAGAGTCTTCTATTGTATACATTTTGAGGAAATTAGATAAAATCCAAGCTCTCTTTTGTACTTTAAGCCACAATTAGTTCACCTAAAAATAAGTACAGCACCCCCCTGGCCCCCAGAGGCGTAGCGTGGACCCTCAAAGGCAGGGAAGGCTGACATTTTGTTTTCGTGCAGATCCTTGGCCAGTGAAGGGATGTGCGATCAAAGAAAAGTTAGGCGCCAGTCAGTTTAAGTACATCTTTGAATTCTTTATTGGCGAACTTCATAACTGGGAGATAGGACATAGGGTTTAAAACATTCATGTCAAAACTATATTAGAAAAGAACTCCAGACTCACCAGACCCTTTAAGTATTTCACAGTGCAGAATCAATTGGAGCACAAGCCGCACTGGTTATTAGAGGAACAGCTAAATATGGATAGTCATGTGATCTTCAATAGGTCGGACAGACTTGCCCCTTAGGTACATTCTAGTACCAGGTACCTCCAGTAGCCATAAAGCTTCTCTCATTCTCCTTCTCAATCAGCATGTGAGGCCCCTTCTAGGCTTGAGGCCTAGTCAAACCTTTCCCGCACATAAGCATTACCTCCCCAGGCCAAGCCTGGAGGTAGACTGTACTAAGATTGAGCACATAGCAATTCTCATGAACATATACACAGTAGATATAAAAAGTCGACATACCACTATTAAAAAAGTCAGGTTTCTGTGATGTAAGAAAATGAGACAAAGAAAAATGATTTCAGAAAAATTTCCACCTTTAATGTGACCTATAAACTGTACAACTCAGTTGAAAAACATACTGAAATCTTTTCGGTGGAGGGAAGTAAAAATAAAAGACTAAAATTATATGGTTGCATAAGTGTGCACACCCTTAAACTAATACTTTTTTGAAGCACCTTTTCATGTTATTACATCACTTGGTCTTTTTGGGTATGAGTCTATCAGCATGGCACATCTTGACTTTGCAATATTTGCCCACTCTTCCTTGCAAAAACTCTTCAAATCTGTCAGATTGCGAAGGCATCTCATGTGCACAGCCCTCTTCAGTTCACCACACAGATTATCAATCAGATTCAGGTCTGGGCTCT
>NW_028318473.1:197500-332610 GCF_062004578.1 Staurois parvus
ATTTTTCCTGAAAATCAAGTATTTCACACAAAAAAGGTATTGCATTAACACATGTTTTGCTATACACATGTTTATTCCCTTTGTATGTATTGGAACAAATATAAAACAGAGGCAGAAAAGCAAATATGACATAATGTCACACAAAACCCCAAAAATGGGCTGGACAAAAGTATTGGCACCCTTAACTTAATATTTGGTTGCACACCCTTTGGAAAACATAACTGAAATCAGTCGCTTCCTATAACCATCAATAAGCTTCTGACACCTCTCACCCGGAATTTTGGACCACTCTTCCTTTGCAAACAGCTCCAGGTCTCTCTTATTGGAAGGACACCTTTTCCCAACAGCAATTTTAAGATCTCTCCACAGGTGTTCAATGGGATTTAGATCTGGGCTCATTGCTGGCCACTTCAGAACTCTCCAGCGCTTCTTTGCCATCCATTTCTGAGTGCTTTTTGACGTATGTTTGGGGTCATTGTCCTGCTGGAAGACCCAGGATCTTGGACGCAAACCCAGCTTTCTGACACTGGGCCCTACAGTGCGACCCAAAATCCTTTGGTAATCCTCAGATTTCATGATGCCTTGCACACAGTCAAGGCACCCAGTGCCAGAGGCAGCAAAACAACCCCAAAACATCATTGAACCTCCACCATATTTTACCGTAGGTACTGTGTTTTGTTCTTTGTAGGCCTCATTCCGTTTTCGGTAAACAGTAGAATGATGTGCTTTACCGAAAAGCTCTATCTTGGTCTCATCTGTCCACAAGACGTTTTCCCAGAAGGCTTTTGGCTTACTCAAGTACATTTTGGCAAACTGTAGTCTTGCTTTTTTATGTCTCTGTGTCAGCAGTGGGGTCCTCCTGGGTCTCCTGCCATAGCGTTTCATTTCATTTAAATGTCGACGGATAGTTCGCGCTGACACTGATGCTCCCTGAGCCTGCAGGACAGCTTGAATGTCTTTGGAACATGTTTGGGGCTGCTTATCCACCATCCGGACTATTCTGCGTTGCAATCTTTCATCAATTTTCCTCATCCGTCCACGACCAGGGAGATTAGCTACAGTGCCATGGGTTGCAAACTTCTTGATAATGTTGCGCACTGTGGACAAAGGCAAATCTAGTTCTCTGGAGATGGACTTGTAACCTTGAGATTGTTGATATTTTGCCACAATTTTGGTTCTCAGGTCCTCAGACAGTTCTCGTCTCCTCTTTCTGTTGTCCATGCTTAGTGTGGCACAGACAGACACACAATGCAAAGGTTAAGTGAACGTCTCTCCTTTTTATCTGCTTTCAGGTGTGATTTCTATATTGCCCACACCTGTTACTTGCCCCAGGTGAGTTTACAGGAGCATCACATGCTTGTAACATTCTTATTTATCCGCAGTTGTGAAAGGGTGCCAATACTTTTGTCCAGCCCATTTTTGGAGGTTTGTGTGACATTATGTCGAATTTGCTTTCTTTCCTCCCTTTTTTTGTTTTGTCCCAATACACACAAAGGGAATAAACATGTGTATAGCAAAACATGTGTTAATGCAATACGTTTCGTGAGAAATACATGATTTCCTGGAGAAATATCAAGGGTGCCAACAATTTCGGCCATGACTGTATATATATATATAATTTTTTTTTTCCCTTAAAATCTCATTCTCTTTTATTGCCTTTTTTTTAAGTTGTATAAAATACTTGGTGATCCTGCCATAAAGGTTTGGGCAGTTTATGTTACAGGGTATTTCCCATTTGTTGTCTCCCTGTTACATGCATACATGCACCCCTGGTGGAGACTACAAACATACTGACATATACTGTACAGACAGGAAAACTCATACAAATGAGCGCAGAGAGGCCACTCCAGGTGAAAACATGTGAACAGTTAATCATGAGCTCACCGCTGCTGCCTTGTTAATCATTTGCATGATGAAGACAACTGAAAAGAATAGGCGCTGTGGAAAATGCTCTCAGACAAGTACCTTAATGAAGGTGCATCTTTATTGGGTGAGACAAAGTAGCAAATATAATAAAATTTGACCAGCCTGAAGTGGACAGTGTGACTCCAACGGATGGCCCGTCCGCTGAGTCTTGACAAAGCGCAACTGCGCGAAACATGTCATCTTTACACATGCTCCCAGCTGAAGCCAATGCCTGACACTGCCTTCGCTTGCCATGGTGACACCACCCGGGACGCCAGTACGCTGACACCACGTGATTTGAAGTTGACAGGAGCGTTCTCCGATCTCCACTCCCTTCAGAGCGGACGGGCCGTCCGTTGGAGTCACACTGTTCACTTCAGACTGGTCAAATGTTATTCTATTTGCTACTTTGTCTCACCCAATAAAGATGCACCTTCATTAAGGTGCTTGTCTGAGAGCATTTTCCACAGTGCCTATTTTATTTCAGTTCACTGTACAGACATGGTCCATCCTTGTTCTGATCAGTAAATTGCAGACATTGTTCACCCTGGTCATGATTGGTAAATTGGACATGGTCCACACAATGGTCATGTACACAAACACAGTGCATAATCTTAAAGGGAACCTGTCACAAGTGGTTGACAAAGCAATGACGTGTAGCCGACACTAGAGAGTGCACTAAAAGTGGCTGAAGAAGATCAACGTCATTAAATGAAAAATTGGATTTTAGGGGATATACCTAGCTAAGTGCCATTTAGTTTGGGGTTACATCTACTTGACCTGTATAGCTATAAAATAACACATTGCCGTTAGCAGGGTTGCGTTGTGACCATACCTCTTCATTAATATGGCAACTGTAAGTCACCCGGTTAGCATATCTATTGTTGCTATAGGAATTGAGTGAGTTCTGTCTAACAGACTATACCCACTTGGATTAACAAGTCCCTGCGGACGTTTAATGTCGGAGAGCTCTAGACATATGTGATAGATCATATATTGTCAGCACAGAGCCAACTGCCCCTCCCGGGGAGGGAGATGGTCCCGGCACAGCTGCCTTCCTATATAAAACCCATTGTTGGTGGCTGGGTTTTTTCCGTATATTTGTAAAGGTTGTGGAGGACTTTTATATAGTGTTATGATGAGCAGGAGGGACCTTTTTGTTCTCACTCATTCATTATGCTAAAATGATTGGAGTGTATCGAGGACAATGATGTATGCTGTAAATAAGTGTGTGTAAATCCTTACAATGCTCCCTTTTTGGTGTGTTAAATTTTATCATTGAAAGCATTTTATTATACGTGGCCTATAATTGTTTAAAATAGTCTGCTGGTCCTGCCCGAAAGCTAACCTCCTGTGATTGCTGCCTTTCCTGCACACTTAATTACATTGTTCCCAGTTATTTCTGGAATACAAAACACCACCTCCTATGTTATGGAGAAGATCATTTGGGGGTTGTCTTGTAGTCCTGGTCTAGGGTGTCAACTCTGCTATATACAGTATACTGAGTGAGCGTTGTCACTGTAGGACAGGGAGTGTGTTACTGGCAGGATCACCAGGTGAGAATAAAGGGAAAATGAGAAACCAAATGCAGCCACCAAATCTAAGGAATGGCAAGCTGCAACCCATTACATTATTATCTGTTATTGGGTTTTAATACAGTTTTTAGGGTGTTGTGTGTGTGTGTGTGTTTTTTTTTTTTTAACAGAAGAGCAGAGAATTTGGGGTGTGTTAACACATATGCCACAAAGTGCTTTGTGGGCTTTGGAGCACAGCTGCAAAAATATTGGCACCCAGCAACCTGCAAATATATTTAATGTGATTGTACAATGGAGTCACCATGACCTGTGCAAAATCTTCTACGTCATTAGCACATACCATTGAAATTACATGTTTTGAAAATCTGAATTCTGAAAGTCATTCTGCAGTCATTGGCATACAAACTTCCATTGTCTAGATTGTTTAGTCCAGTGTCTGCTCAGATGATCATTCAATCAGCCTACAGCCGGTGTATGGTTGTGGGTAGCCTAAGTTGCTATGAGCTCCGTGGCCTTTTGCTCATACATCATGTGCTGCTGTACTGACATACAGTAGACCACAAACGCCAAATAAGACCCCTTTTTTGAAATGCTTGACTCAGCAGAAATTTATTTTCCCTGTTTATATATTGACAGGTATTAACCCCTCCACCCTATTAGAGGAGAATGGCAATGAGGACACCATTGGGGTTCTGGTGCGTCTTATTACGGAGAAAAAAGGTCAGTGGCAAATGGTCTTTAAATTTGGTTTAATTTTTGTTCTACTTTAAGGCTAGCCAAACACACCTAGATTTCTCCCATTCAGCCTGCAGACTAAACAAGAGAAAATAGATTCCTCCATCTACATGGATGGATGGAGGAATCTCCACTGAATTTAGGCAGCTACAACATTTGTAGCTTCCTGAAAACAGTAAGGCTCTTTAACCCAGGGTGGACCCGTCAGCGGATCTGGTTGCTCAGCGGGGGATCGGTCTGCTGATCCCCGCTGAGCAAGCAAATGATGGGTCCGTGTCCACTTTGCTTATGCAGAGCGAACACAGACACAGCCTGCTGTTTTCTATGGGTGGTCGGATGGAAACGGACCACCTGTCCGTTTCTATCCGACTGCCATCCAATCCGATGGACAGAAGGGGAACGGCTTCCCATCTGTCTTTTTGGCCGATCAGATTGGATGTCGGTGGGTCTAAACGGACATACCTGTTTACACCCATCACTTCCTAGAGAATAGAGGTTCTGATGGGGTCCACCTGAAACACAGGCAGGCAGACAGGATCGGAACGCCCATTTGAAAGGGGCCAAACTGCATCTGATAATTTTCCATCTGGTTCAGTTGATCTTTATGAAGGTAGCAGCTAGCACTCAGGGTATTGGCAACAGTCCCAGAATAGAAATATGTTGCAGTGGTGGTGCAGCGCTATAGATGCATGTTGTCAATCATAAACGCATGTAGAATAGAAAAAGTGCAAATAAGTGCATTAATTATGTAAACTGGTAAATGGTGCTAAAAAAGTTCATATCAGACTGGATGTCACTCCACTTCCTTAAACTGAACCTCTCCAAAACCGAGCTCCTAGTCTTCCCCCAGCCCTCACACCCCCTATTGACTTCTACATCACGTCCAACAATGCCACTATTAGGCACGCCCCGCAGGCCAGAGTACTTGGGGTCATTCTGGACTCCAACCTATCCTTCCAGCCCCAAGCCCAATCACTAACTAACTCATGCAGACTCCACCTCTGCAACATCGCCAAAATCCGCACGTTCCTAACCCCAGAAACCACTAAACAGCTCATCCACTCCCTCATCATATCACGACTCGACTACTGCAACTCCCTCCTCACTGGCCTGCCTCGCCGCTGGCTATCCCCACTTCAGTCCATCCTGAATACGGCTGCCAGACTCATTCACCTTTCCAACCGCTCCTTTTCTGCCACCCCCTCTGCCAACCCCTCCACTGGCTTCCGATCGCCCAATGGATCAAATTCAAAATCCTAACACTGACGTACAAAGCTGTCCATCATACTGCCCCAAATTATATCTCGACCTAATATCCAAGTACCACCCATCACGCACACTCCGCTTCTTTCAAGACCTCCTTCTCTCTAGTTCCCTGGTCTCCTCCCATGCCTGCCTCCAGGATTTCTCCAGGCGTCATCCATCCTCTGGAACTCCCTACCCCAGTCCATCAGACTATCACCTACTCTCCTCTCATTTAGGCGCACCCTGAAAACCCACCTCTTCAGGTAAGCCTACCCCACCCCCTGCTAATTGCCGATCTCCTCCACTCTTCCTACCACTCCAGCCCCCACAGCTATCTCCTCCTGTACCACCATCCCCTCCCTCCTAGATTGTAACCTCAAACCCCTCGTGTATCACATTGTATTGTTATTGTACTGTCGCATGTTCTGTATTGTACAGCGCTGAGTGAACTGTTGGCGCTTTATAAATACTGTATAATAATAATAATAATCTTTAAATCAATGTTTTTTTTGTTGAGCCAAGTGGTGCCACAGGGCCACCCATGGCTAGAATTTCAAGAGATTCAGTAGGAAACTAAAGCTGGCCATACCAGCGTAGATTTTCAGATGAGAATATTCATAAGAAAAGTCGTACGAAAATTCTTTGAACATTCGATGAATGGATGAATGTCGTTCGAAAATTGTCTCTTGCTTTTAACAGTTGATTTTAAAATGAATTTAATTTCTGAACGAAAACCATACAATGGCCGAAAACTCGTTTGATCGAGAAGTTTTCCTTCCTGCCCCTTCGAATTTTCCCGTCGCTGCTGTCAAAAACAAACATCGATTTGACCCCACTAACGATTAGACAATCAATGAATATTCCTGGATCAAAAATTCTTGAACGAAAATCTATACGTGTATGGCCAGCTTAAGTCTGACACTTGTTGCCCTATGTGTTAAAGATCAAAGGATTCTGGGAATTTTATTTATAAATCATTTAATTGGTGAATTCAGCGAACTGTGCGTTAGCACAGTCAAACTTGTTTTCTGGATAGATTAACAGATATAGTTCACTTACTGATGGTCTTTTTGCTGGAGTAACTCTGAGTCCCAGTTGACAGATCATTCATTTAAACAACTATTTTTCCCATAGGATTATATGGGCATTTAACACATTTTATGTATGTTATTGTCTGTAAAAGCCACCCTTGTGTAAACATTTAAAAGTTCTGAGACTACTGCTGAGTGTCTCCATCATGGATGGGGTGTCAGCAGACTCAGAGTTGTCACGTGCTGCAAGTTAGTTACAGGTGCATCCCAGGGGGGGGGGGCACGTGGTGCAAGTTAGTTATAGGTACAGCCCAGGGGGGGCACATGCTGCAAGTTAGTTATAAGTACAGCCCGGAGGAGGCACATGCTGCAAGTTAGTTACAGGTACAGCCCGGGGGGGGCACATGCTGCAAGTTCGTTATAGGTACAGCCCAGGGGGGGGCACATGCTGCAAGTTAGCTATAGGTACAGCCCAGGGGGGCACATGCTGCAAGTTAGTTATAGGTACAGCCCGGGGGGGCACATGCTGCAAGTTAGTTATAGGTACAGCGCGGGGGGGCACATGCTGCAAGTTAGTTACTGGTACAGCACAGGAGGGGCACATGCTGCAAGTTAGTTATAGTTACAGCTCGGGGGGGGCACATGCTGCAAGTTAGTTACTGGTACAGCCCAGGCGGGGCACATGCTGCAAGTTAGTTATAGTTACAGCCCAGGGGGGAGGGGGGCACATGCTACAAGTTAGTTATAGTTACAGCCCAGAGGTGGGGCACATGCTGCAAGTTAGTTATAGGTACAGCCCAGGGGGGACACATGCTGCAAGTTAGTTATAGGTACAGCCCAGGGGGGGCACATGCTGCAAGTTAGTTATAGGTACAGCCCAGGGGGGGCACATGCTGCAAGTTAGTTACAGGTACAGCCCAGAGGTGGGGCACATGCTGCAAGTTAGTTATAGGTACAGCCCAGGGGGGCACATGCTGCAAGTTAGTTATAGGTACAGCCCAGGGGGGGCACATGCTGCAAGTTAGTTACTGGTACAGCCCAGGGGCGGGCACATGCTACAAGTTAGTTATAGTTACAGCCCAGAGGGGCACATGCTACAAGTTAGTTATAAGTACAGCCCAGAGGGGCACATGCTACAAGTTAGTTACAGGTACAGCCCAGAGGTGGGGCACATGCTGCAAGTTAGTTATAGGTACAGCCCAGGGGGGGGCACATGCTACAAGTTAGTTATAGTTACAGCCCAGGGGGGACACATGCTACAAGTTAGTTACAGGTACAGCCCAGGGGGGGGCACATGCTGCAAGTTAGTTATAGTTACAGCCCAGAGGGGCACATGCTACAAGTTAGTTACAGGTACAGCCCAGAGGTGGGGCACATGCTGCAAGTTAGTTATAGGTACAGCCCAGGGGGGGGGGCACATGCTGCAAGTTAGTTATAGGTACAGCCCAGGGGGGGCACATGCTGCAAATTAGTTACTGGTACAGCCCAGGGGGGGGCACATGCTACAAGTTAGTTATAGTTACAGCCCAGAGGGGCACATGCTACAAGTTAGTTATAAGTACAGCCCAGGGGGGGGCACATGCTACAAGTTAGTTATAGGTACAGCCCAGGGGGGGGCACATGCTGCAAGTTAGTTATAGGTACAGCCCAGGGGGGGGCACATGCTGCAAGTTAGTTATAGGTACAGCCCAGGGGCGGGCACATGCTGCAAGTTAGATATAGGTACAGCCCAGAGGTGGGGTACATGCTGCAAGCTAGTTACAAGAACAGCTCAGAGGGGGCACATGCCACAAGCTAGATACAGGTACATTCCAGGGGGAGACATGCCCCAGCTAGATTCAGGTACATTCCAGGGGGGAGACATGCCCCAGCTAGTTTCAGGTACATTCCAGGGGGGAGACATGCCCCAGCTAGTTTCAGGTACTTTTCAGGGGGGGAGACATACCCCAACTAGTTTCAGGTACATTCCAGGGGGGAGACATGCCCTAAGCTAGCTACAGGTACAGCCTGGGGGGTGCACATGCTCCCAGCTAGTTACAGTAGTTACAGGTACAGTCCAGGGGGTGCACGTGCTTCAATTTAGTTAAGGGTAAAGCCTTGCACTGAGCAAAACAAACCTCTTCTAAAATGTGAAAAATTCCTGCTTCCTTCCCTCAGAAAATGCTGTTGCTTTGGAAGAACTACTGAAGGATTATCAGAGCAAGCAGATCTCTGCCGTAGGAAGCAAGTCACCTCCAAGGTAGGTAAAACGGCCGAAAAACTCCAGACATATTTTACCTTTTTGTAGCTGAGTGGCAACCACTGGAAACTTGTATCAGAAGGGTTGCGGAGGATGGACATTCATGGAGAAGGGGTTGGCAGACTGCCTGGTTTTTAGGCTTTTAATTATTATTCATAAAAATGTAAATCCATAGGTGATACCTGAATTTTTTTAGCTATATTGGCTAGTTCCAAGGAGGTGTAAGGCTGATCTCTAGTGCAGGGGTCTTCAAACGGTGACCCATGGGCCACATGTGGTCCACTACAAGATATTATTATCTGATCTGCAAATGATTTGCGCATTTTCCCCTCCCAATGCAGGCTCCAGTATACGTTCCCACCTACATACTAGCAACCAATGTTGTGCTTGCCCCAGCATTCACAGGAGGATAGAACTCCTGGTAGGGACACTGATGTGAGAGGGGAACTCTGATCGGGACACTGATGTAAGGGAGACATTCTGATGAGGACATTGATTCAAGGGGGGGATTCTGATGGGGAAACTGATGTAAGGGGGAGATTCTGATGAGGACGCGTGTGTGTGTGTGTGTGTGTGTGTGTGTAAGGGGACTCTGATGGGGACACTGAAACGAGGGGGCACTGATGTGAGAGGGGAAACTCTAATGGGGGCACTGATGTTAGGGGGGGGGTGAGGCAGAAGGACTGTCCATCTTTTTCATCTAAGGCAGCATGAACACCAGAAAATAGCCTCCAAGTAGAAAATGTGGTGTGTTTCCACACAGACCTGGCATTTATTAAATGGTATACAGTGCCTTAAAGTATTCATACCCCTTGAAATTTTCCACATTTTGTTATGGTACAGTTAAAAACATAAATGTATTATATTGGGATTTAATGTGATAGACCAACACAAAGTGACACATAATTGTGAAGTTGAAGGAAAATGATAAATGTTTTTCAAATTTTTTTACCAATAAATATGTGGAAAAAAATGTGTGGCATACATTTGTATTCAGCCCCACGGAGTCAATACTTTCTAGAACCACCTTTTGCTGCAATTACAGCTGCAAGTCTTTTTGGGGATGTCTCTACCAACTTTGAGCAATTTTGCAAATAAGAATGATCACTGATGTGCAAACTCTGTCACATTGGAAGGAGAACAGAAATTTTCAAGTCTTGCCACAGATTCTCAAATGGATTTAGGTCCGAACTTTAACACATGAATATGCTTTGATCTAAACCATTCCATTGTAGCTCTGGCTGTATGTTTGGGGTCGTTGTCCTGCTGGAAGGGGAACCTCCGCCCCGGTCTCGGGTCTTTTGCAGACTCTAACAGGTTTTCTTCTAAGATTGCCCTGTATTTGGCTCCATCCATCTTCCCATCAACTCTGACCAGCTTCCCTGTCTCTGCTGAAGAAAAGAATACCCACAACATGATGCTGCCAGCACATGTTTCACAGTGGGGATGGTGTGTTCAGGGTGATGTGCAGTGTTAGTATTCTGCCGCACATAGCATTTTACCTTTATTCCAAAAGGTTCGTTTTTGGTCTCATCTGACCAGAGCACCTTCTTCCACATGTTTTCTGTGTCCCCCACCTGGCTTCACGCAAACTGCAAAATGAAACTTCTTATGGCTTTCTTTCAACAATGGCTTTCTTCTTGCCGCGCTTCCCTAAAGGCCAGATTTATGGAGTGCACGACTAATAGTTGTCCTGTGGACAGATTCTCCCACCTGAGCTGTGGATCTCTGCAGCTCCTCCAGAGTTCCCATGGGCCTCTTGGCTGCTTCTCTGATGAATGCTCTCCTTGCTCGGCCTGTCAGTTTAGGTGGACGGCCATGTCTTGGTAGGTTTGCAGTTGTGCCATACACTTTCCATTTTCAGATGATGGACTGAACAGTGCTCCGTGAGATGTTTAAAGAAGGTTTAGGTTTTGAAAAAAAATTTCCAAGCTTTGAACTTCTCCACAACGTTATCCCTCACCTGTCTGGTGTGTTCCTTGGCCTTCATGATGCTGTTTGTTCACTAATGTTCTCTAACAAACCTTCACAAAACAGCTGTATTTATACTGAGATTAAAATTACACACAGGTGGACTCTATTTACTAATTAGGTGACTTCCGAAGGCAATTGGTTCCACTAGATTTTAGTTAGGGGTATCAGAGTAAAGGGGGCTGAACACAAATGCACGCCATTCTTTTCAATTTTTTTACAAATAAATATCTGATAACAATTTATCATTTTCCTTCTACTTCACAATTATGTGCCACTTTGTATTGGTCTATCCCAATAAAATACATTTACATTTTTGCTTGTAACATGACAAAACTTGGAAAATTTCAAGGGGTATGAATACTTTTTCAAGATACTGTATTTCTTACTATGCACCTACTAAATGTTGAACATAGTAAGCACACTCTTAACAGGAGTCACTGTTTTCTACATCAGTCCATTAGTCCTCTGCTGTCCATATGCAGTGGGGGGGCTTTATGAAACATTATGGAACATAAATGCCACTGTTGACTGTGGTAACCACCCTCATTTATTTATAATAGAACTTTATAACCCCATGAAATGTGGTGTGCATGCGAATGTTTCTTCAGTTTCCTTTTTTGTTGTATTCAGCAGGATGCACCTCCTCCCTCAGATGCCAAATCTTTGCAAGCACCAACACCACCTGCACACGGTCCAGGGTCCGTCGTCCCGCTCCGGCATGTGCTGTACTCGCTGCAGCCAAAAGAAATGGCCTAATGTACTTACATCATCGCAGTCTGCCAACAACATAAAATCCAGCAGAAATGGGTTCAAGACCTCCAGATCTGGGGAAATCACCATTCTGTCTGTGGGCAGGTCAGTGTCTTTTAGGCCCTAAGCTTAACAAGGTCAGTCCAATCCCAGGTGTAGTCTGGTGGCCTTGGCAAGTCATGCCTTGGATTCTTGTATCTGGGACTCCAGTGCTGAGATCTGCTTACTGTAGCCTTTGGCTGTTTCCACCTTGGGGTATTGACATTACTGCTGTTCTGTTCTACAAAATACAATATTAAAGGGTCCGTCTAGTAGAAACGGACTACCTGACAATTTCTTAGCTTTATGGTGAGATCTTTCTGCAGAGTTCCTGGACCTCCACACCTACTATGGTCATTATTAGTGGTTCCCACTATCCCTGCTGGATTTGTATTTCTTATGGGGAGTGTAGCGGGATGAGCTGAACCACACAAAGGTGAGGCTCCCAGGAATAAAGCCAGGTATTATGGCAGGAAATATCCAAGATATAAGAAGCTAAGCCCTGCCTTAGCCCACCAGCCCCCACAACTAAAATATCACTTTTGGGAGGAAAAAAAGAAGAAAGCATTCAAACCGGGAGAGCAGGACTTGGAGAATTGTGGTCTATTAAATATTAAAAGTATTTTGTTGTTCAACAGAAACATTAGTCCCTATGTTTTTTGGAATGTGATGGAAAGGATTCAGTAGTTTAGCAAAAGACATCTGGGCAGGGCTGATACCATTCGGTTTTTCAAAAATTCTGTGCGTCATGAGCCCGCAAAAAAGAAACTGAGGACTGAGTGCAATCGTCGCAGATCAACCAGGAAAATGTGCTTTACTTTTCCAGCATCTATCAAAAACTGAAACATAAAATGTCTAGTGAAGACCTGCCTCAGGCATTAACTGAGGGTTCTTGTGCATCAAACTAACTTAGTGTTCCTAAACCCACAACAGGAAAATCAGTCTGTATATTCAGTAAAGCATGCTTGTTATACTCCCTGTGGAATCTAAGGGGTTAATCCTCTGTATTGTCTAGAAAGACTGTTTGATCCTGAATTCTCTGATCATCCCCTTCTTCCACAGTCCCCAGTCCATCTGCTGATAGAACAAAGCCTTGAGGGCAAGCTGCACTATTTTTCTTGGGAGAGGGCATGTGATCAACACAGGGCCAATCAGCACTGTCCAGGCAGAGGGTCAGGGGCCATTAAGCCTTGTAGAACAATCGGGAGAATTAAATCTCCTCCTACAAGCTTTAACCAGTGCTCCGCTGGACACTGAAGAAGTCACAAGACTGCTATATACTGCTGATGAGAGAAGGTATTTAGCAGTTTATATTTACTAAAATAATTCCTAGATTGTAAGCTGTAAGGAGCAGGACCCTCTGTTTCCTCATGTACCAAATTGTATTGTAACTGTAATATCTACCTTCTTTTTGTAAAGCGCTGCGCAAACTGTTGTCACTATATAAATCCTGTATAATAATAATAATAATTGCATTTCCATGTTGTTTGTACTGTGGGAGACCCGATATAGTGAATGCAGGGTCCTGGGAAACCAGATATAGTGAATGTGGGGTCCAGGGAGACCAGATATAGTGAATGCAGGGTCCGGGGAGACCAGATATAGTGAATGTGGGGTCCTGGGAGACCAGATATAGTGAATGTGGGGTCCTGGGAGACCAGATATAGTGAATGCGGGGTCCTGGAAGACCAGATATAGTGAATGCGGGGTCCTGGGAGACCAGATATAGTGAATGCGGGGTCCTGGGAGACCAGATATAGTGAATGCGGGGTCCTGGGAGACCAGATATAGTGAATGCAGGGTCCTGGGAGACCAGATATAGTGAATGCAGGGTCCTGGGAGACCAGATATAGTGAATGCAGGGTCCTGGGAGACCAGATATAGTGAATGCGGGGTCCTGGGAGACCAGATATAGTGAATGCGGGGTCCTGGGAGACCAGATATAGCGAATGCGGGGTCCTGGGAGACCAGATATAGCGAATGCAGGGTCCGGGGAGACCAGATATAGCGAATGCAGGGTCCGGGGAGACCAGATATAGCGAATGCAGGGTCCGGGGAGATCAGATATAGCTAATGCAGGGTCCGGGGAGATCAGATATAGCTAATGCAGGGTCCTGGGAGACCAGATATACAGTTGTGGCCAAAATTATTCAACCCCCACTGAAATTGAGTGTTTTGGCCAGTTTGACATTGCTTTTGATCATTCAGTCATCTTGCTTACATTTACATTAAAGAGGCACTTGTAGGTCAGACAAATATAACATAACAGTTATAATGAAATAACCACAAATGTCTTTTCTGTGCTCACAGCATTATCAGTTTTATTCAACCCCCAAGTGACATTCAATCTTAGTACTTAGTACAGCATCCTTTTACAGTTATAACAGCTTTTAAACGTGAAGCATAGCTTGACACAAGTGTCTTGCAGCGATCTACGGGTATCTTCGCCCATTCTTCATGGGCAAAGGCCTCCAGTTCAGTCACATTCTTAGGCTTGCGCACTGCAACTGCTTTCTTTAAGTCCCACCAGAGGTTCTCAATCGGATTTAAGTCTGGTGACTGCGATGGCCACTCCAAAATGTTCCAGCCTTTCCTCTGCAACCATGCTCTAGTGGACTTGGAGGTATGCTTGGGATCATTGTCCTGTTGAAAGGTCCAACGTCTCCCAAGCCTCAGGTGTGTGACGGACTGCATCACGTTTCCATCCAATATCTCCTGGTACTGAAGAGAATTCATGGTACCTTGCACACGCTGAAGCTTCCCTGTACCTGCAGAAGCAAAACAGCCCCAAAGCATGATTGACCCTCCACCATGCTTCACAGTAGGCAAGGTGTTCTTTTCATCATAGGCCTTGTTCTTCCTCCTCCAAACATAGCGTTGATCCATGGGCCCAAACAGTTCTAATTTTGTTTCATCAGTCCACAGAACACTATCCCACAACTTTTGTGGTTTGTCCACATGGCTTTTGGCATACTGCAGTCGACTCTTCTTATTCTTTGGAGACAGCAAGGGGGTACGCCTGGGAGTTCTGGCACGGAGGCCTTCATTACGCAGTGTGCGTCTTATTGTCTGGGCTGAAACTTCTGTACCCACATCTGACAAATCTTTTCTCAGTTCCTCAGCAGTCACACGGGGACTTCTCTCCACTCTACGCTTCAGGTAGCGCACAGCAGTCGAAGTCAGCATCTTCTTTCTGCCACGACCAGGTAGCGTTTCAACAGTGCCCTTTGCCTTGAATTTGCGAATGATGCTTCCTAAGGTGTCTCTTGGTATGTTTAACATCTTTGCAATCTTCTTATAGCCATTGCCCTTCCTGTGAAGAGAAATCACCTCTTCTCTTGTCTTCCTGGACCATTCTCTTGCCTTCACCATGTTTGTAACCACACCAGTAAATGTCTAGAAGGAGCTGAGTATCACAGTCATTTTAAAGCTGCCTAATTGGTGCTTATTATGCTTGATTGCTGCTCGGTGACATCCACAGGTGTTTTCAATACCTGATGGAAAGCACCTGTATGAACCTCTGTTCTTCAGAGTGGTAGTCTTTAAGGGGTTGAATAATTGTGGCAATGAAGAAACCACATAAGAACCATTTACTACTGTATTACATAAACAATTGATGTCATTTTAGTTGCATTTGGGTAGTTACAACGTCCTTGTAGGATTTGATTCTGAATACAATTCCAAATGTACACTATAGTCCCTAAACCCCTTTACAGCATTGGGGGTTGAATAATTTTGGCCACAACTGTAGTGAATGCGGGGTCCTGGGAGACCAGATATAGTGAATGCGGGGTCCGGGGAGACCAGATATAGTGAATGCAGGGTCCGGGGAGACCAGATATAGCGAATGCAGGGTCTGGGGAGACCAGATATAACGAATGAAGGGTCCGGGGAGATCAGATATAGCGAATGCGGGGTCCGGGGAGGCCAGATATAGCGAATGCGGGGTCCTGGGAGACCAGATATAGTGAATGCGGGGTCCGGGGAGACCAGATATAGTGAATGCGGGGTCCGGGGAGACCAGATATACTGAATGCGGGGTCCAGGGAGACCAGATATAGTGAATGCAGGGTCCGGGGAGACCAGATATAGCGAATGCAGGGTCCGGGGAGACCAGATATAGCGAATGCAGGGTCTGGGGAGACCAAATATAGTGAATGCAGGGTCCGGGGAGATCAGATATAGGGAATGCAGGGTCCGGGGAGACCAGATATAGCGAATGCAGGGTCCGGGGAGACCAGATATAGTGAATGCAGGGTCCGGGGAGACCAGATATAGCGAATGCAGGGTCCTGGGAGACCAGATATAGCGAATGCAGGGTCCTGGGAGACCAGATATAGTGAATGCGGGGTCCGGGGAGACCAGATATAGTGAATGCGGGGTCCGGGGAGACCAGATATACTGAATGCGGGGTCCAGGGAGACCAGATATACTGAATGCGGGGTCCAGGGAGACCAGATATACTGAATGCAGGGTCCTGGGTTTAATAACACTTTAAAAAGACTGTTCTGGGTAACAGTATCTCTTTAAAGCTCACCTCACACCCATGCATAGTCCTTTTTTTTTTTTTTTTTTTTTTGTTTTGCTCCCCTGCCGGAGCTTTGAAGCCACCATAAATAACAGTCACAGAACTTCCCGGATTTGGTCTGCAGAGGAAGCACAGCAGAAGAATAGAAGTAATTCATAGGTAGCTTCAAAGAGATTTTGAACAGGCAAAATAAGAAAGTCTCTCCATATTATCACTTTGTTGCTTTTTTACCTATTGTAAAAAAGTTTACAGCAAGAAGTTGTAGCTGCTCATGGCAATTGTGCACTTGAGTCTTTGATGGCTACAGAATGTCATGTAATTCCAGACGTTTGAGAACTCTCTATATGATTTCCAGGTTCCGTGTGGCTCGTATTCCAGAGCAGAGGACAAACCCTCCAGAGGTGAAAGCTATTTCTGAAGTTGGTGGTGGAGATGGCCAAGATGTCCCTAGTAGTGAGCCTTCTGAGCAAAGAGTGCTGCTGTCGGAGACTGTGAGGGCCAAAAACCACAGTCTAGAAGATACCAGCAAGTTGGAGGTAATGGCTGTAATAATTAAGGCTTGCTTGAAACTCGGAGAATAGCACATTCTCCTTTTAGGCCTAATTCACACCAACATACTGATCCATACACCCATGTGAAGGTCTGTCTAGAGCCTCCAGGGGTGCCTTGCCAGCTGCCTGGACCTTCTCGCGCATCCCAGAGTGTACATTTTGGTCTTTTGCACAGATGAGCTGCTTGCAGAAGGTTTTTTACCTTAATTCTCTGTCTCTCCGTTGTGCTCCTGAGTTGTTGCAGGATCACAAAGTGGCTGTTTTAACACACATTACTCATAACACAATTGAGGCCTACAGTTGTCACCATCAGGAAACTCGTTCTGAGGCAGTCATCACTGGAGTGAATATGAACGTAAAGCTCCAAAGAGGCTACAGGAGATCAGCAGCACTTAGGTGAAACAGAGAGTGAAAAAAAGTATTTAAAAACAAAAAATTGCAGTATTATGCACATTATTGATCAATTACGTGTCAGTTAGTGTTTACATCTACTTTATCAGTCTGATTCCATTCCTATAAGTGAGTAGCTTTCTGTGCTTCCAAATACTAATATCTAAAAGGACTTTCGGTCCTTTCCATTTACAGCTGTACATTCCATCCCTTCTGCCCTCACTAATGAGCTCTCCTGGGATTCTTGTCAGCAGTCCCTTCTCTCTCCAGAGGGTCACTGAAATGGAAGCTAAACCTTGTAATTGGCAATGCTTTTAGCATTTTTAACTCTTAGTGTGCGATACCATGAGTGAATGTTGTGCTTTTTGTTTTTTTCTTCTTTGGGACCAGCCCCAACAAATACTGAGGCAAACATGGCATTCAAACACACACTTAACAACAAATCCTAATGCCTAAGCACAGTTTTGCAACTTTGACATGTGTTAGTAAATCCGTACATATCATCACAACTGCTTTGTACATCTAGGTGAATGTCACCTTGTTTTTTCAGGATAAATTGGCCTTTCATTTGGTGGTGAACGGTCATGGATATCTCCTGATTTTTTTTTTTTTTTTTATAGGTAAACTGGCTCAAAATAGTAAAAAAAAATTTTTTTAAATTTAGCTGTATATTTCTTATTACCATAACCTACCACCAAAGAACACCCGAAAATAAATTCTTCTCCTTGCGATCGCAGCAATGCCACATACGTGTCTATTATTTGTTGTCTGTACCCGTAGTACAGCCCAAATACAATAGTGCACTTTTTTTTTTTTTTGTCCTACCTAAAAAAACACTGACACTAAAACTAATTTTATAAAAAATCCTGCCTAAAATATACTGACTTTGACTTTTTTAACCCTGATCTTGACCTTGACCAAACATTGATCTAGATTTTTTCTGTTTTTGTATTTTTATTTTATTTTTTAACCACTTGACCTTCTAAGGATTTACCCCCCCTTCCTGACCAGGCCACTTTTTGCGTCATGGCGCTGCGTTACTTTAACAATTGCGCGGTCATGCAAAGCAGCACCCAAATAAAATTTACATCCTTTTTCCATACAAATAGAGCTTTCTTTCGGTAGTATTTGATCGCTTGTGTGGTTTTTATTTTTTGCGCTATAAAAAGAAAAAAGACCAACAATATTTTTGACTTTTTGCTATTAAACATGTCCAGTAAAAAAATTTAAAAAATCTAATTTTGTCATAAATTTAGGCCAAAATGTATTCTGCTACATGTCTTTGCTAAAAAAAATCCCAATACGTGTAAATTAATTGGTTTACGTGAAAGCTTTATAGCGTAAACAAATGGTGGTGTGTATATATACTGGGATTTTTTTAAAACATTTTTAATTCTTACTAGTAATGGCGGCGATCAGGGACTTGTATCAGGACTGCGGTGGACATTCTGACACTGCGGGGAACTAACTTGGTGTCATTGACATCCCCAGTTACACCAATACAGTGATCAATGGTAAAGAAAAAGCACTGACACTGTACTATTGGCATTGGGCAGGAAGGGGTTAACAATGAGGGTCGATCAAAGAGTTATCTGTGTGTAGGGAGTATTTTACTGGGGGGCGGTATCTGTGTGCTTCACTGTAAACACTGCTTTGGATGGCTGTGCTGTGCACAGCCATCCAAAGCAGTATGCCTGAGCTGACAGGGAAAACTGTTGGTAAGCAAAACCGCTCTCCTCCCCATCTGAGATCCTCGGTGATCACTGGGCGCCGGCGAGTAATCACAAACCGGGACCCAGTGATTGGCGACCGCGAATGGGGGCGTGGGTAGGGCGCTCACGTGTGCCCTATATATGTTATTTTGCGCACTCGTGCCACCCTGTAGCAGAATATCTGCTATAGGGCGGTCTGGAAGTGGTTAAGAGTTATTTATTTATTTTACACGTTGTTTTTTGTTTTTTTTTTTCTGAAAGGAGAGAGAAAAATACATTGCATCTTTCTCCTCCCATTCAGAGAGAGAAAACATGGCTGATCACCGTGATAGCCAATCAGAAGCTATCACAGCAATCAGGTGACCCAGAATCAGGAGCTCTGGGTCCTAATCGTTAGTACGGGACCCAGGACTCATGGTGAGACCCCAGTCTCTGTGCTCTCAGCACAAAGGGAGATACGCAAATATATGGCTCTACGGCATAAAGCCCAGTGCAGTAAGACTGCATATTTGTGTGAGGTCGGCGTCAAGGGGTTAAATTATATGTAAAAAGGTATATGAAATGAAAGGTAAAACATTTGTGTATACATAAAATTTTTTTTTTTTTACATATAATTGATCACATACCCTTTGTCAGCTGCATAGAGAGGTGGGGATAGAGAAAAACCAGTACCCTGGTCTCCCTAGTGAATGGCTGTGCAGGAAGGGTGTGTCAGGACGAGTCTGATCATTGGAAAAGAGCAGGCTCAGTCCCCAGCACAGTTAGAGAACTGACCACGCTGTGCTCTTCTGCCTAGTGCGGTCAGGGCTTAATAGTAAAGCAGAGGGACTGGCGGGAACACGAGGGATTTCACACAAAGAGAGCAGGATATTTTTTTGATACAAGTACATGGTACAGCAGGCACA
Source organism: Staurois parvus (assembly GCF_062004578.1). Taxonomy (NCBI): domain Eukaryota; kingdom Metazoa; phylum Chordata; class Amphibia; order Anura; family Ranidae; genus Staurois; species Staurois parvus. The sequence continues at coordinate 217,040 of NW_028318473.1, forward strand.
TATTAAGATATGAAATGTTGGGTTTACATATTCTTTAACCACCTCCCGCCCGCCATATAGTAATATGACAGATGCAAGGTGGTTCTCTTGTTCTGGGAGGACGTCATATGACGTCCTCCCATTCTCACCACGCATGCGTGGCTCAGGGAGCACACGGCAATCGGTGGTGTGCTGTGTCCCTCGGACACAGCGGATCACCGATCACGGAAAGAGCCGAAGATGTCGACTTGGTCATGTGATTAGCTGTGTCCAATCACAGCTGATCACATGTAAACAGGGAAATGCTGGTTATCGGCATTTCTCTCCTCTCGAGCTGTCACGCTGACAGAGGACAGGAGAGCCAGTAATTGGCTTTCTGCCGGAGGGGACAATGTACACTGATCATCAGTGTAGCCCCAGCAGCGCCACCTGTCAGTGTCCATCCGTGCCTTGTGTCAGTGCCCATCAGTGCCACATCAATGCCACATATCAGTGCCTACCAGTGCACATCAATGCCACATATCATAACACAACATGAATTGTAGAGGTAAAATGAAAGTAAACACTGACCAGATACTACTCAGGATGGCCACCAGCGGTGGTCAGACGTCCAGATACTGTAGCCCCTCTGACGTGTTTCGTGCAATGCACATTATCAAAGGGTCCTGGGCTTTAAGACCCTGTCCTTATCTTGGCAATGACCGCTACCTGATACTGCAGGATAAATCTTACATGCGTATTTTTGACGCACTTCTGGTGAGTGCGCAATTTTTACCCCAGATTCACCGTGTGGTACACTGGAACTTTACCCCACGCACCCATTAGGATCTATCGGATCCCCACGTTGGGCCTTTATTTTGGGACTTTTCATTTCACTCAATCTCACCTCAGTGTGATCTGATTTTTGCACTTGATTTTATAACATGATATTTATGTTATTTTAGCACTGCACCTTATATATATATATATATATATATATATATATATATATATATATATATATATATATATATATATATGTATGTGTGTGTGTACTTTACTGGAAGGTTCTTTCTTGGTTACCTTTTCTGGTGTTCTAGCTGCTTTCCTTTATAGATCCCCGGATAGCGCTCGCATATTATCTCTATTAACTGTGTGGAGTGTTTGGAGTGAGTAAAGATAGTAAACATTACACTAACCAATTGATTGATCAAATTTAAAAAGTGCACATGGCAAGCTTGATAGAGTGAGAAATGCATTTCAACTTTTAATTATTTATATCGCACATTTAATTGCAATGCTGTTGCCCAAAGTGCTTGACGGTTACATAAAAACATACATTTATAAAAACATTAGCAGCATTATCACCTCAAATACTCTCTACTGTAGAAAACGTATTTCCAAACCTTTAACCAGAAGCCGGCCAAACTGTCACCAATTCAAAATTAGATTTCAAATAGGGCAGAGAGGAGCGGTTAAAAACAAACTTCTCCAAATTGCTCACTTCACTGGCGTCTTCAAATGGTCGTAGTTTTAAAAACTATAAATCCTACAGCAAAGTTCTTTATATTGTGAGAATCACAAGACCCAGACCTACATTTTGATGCATAGTATATCTCTGAAATATTAAAAATAAAGACACAGTCGCAGTTTAGAAATTGCCCTTCAAATTTGAGGTGGCTAGAGTACAGTTTCAATGAATGTCAATGGGCGGCGTGAGGTGCAAACAAATGGTCATATTGTGAAAACTATCAGGACTATGGCTTATGGACATTTTTAGTGACAGCAGGGATAGCTGAACGTTTTGATATACAATTTGTGTAGGTGGGCTTGAAAATGACAGAGTGATGGCAGTTTAGAAATCATGTCCTGATTTTTCAGCTCACACTCTAGCTTTTGTCAGCTCCCACTCTAGTTTTGAACATTCCGCCATTCATTCCTATGGGACCAATTTCACCAAAAAAACTCGTGATATTTCGTGAACCATTCGGCGAAACATTCCACAAAGTAATAGCACACCAATCGGGAACAATCCGCACGTTTCAGTATATTACTGTCTATGTAGTGTAAAAACTGTGGGAGGAGTTAGGGTGGTAAATTTGGCTTTAATAATAAGAATATATATGTGAGATAACAGTAAGTGGTCTGCCATGCAAGAACACTTAATAATCCAGAAAAGGGGATCCAAAACAAAAACCAAACATCAAACTATCGTAGGCAAAAAACCCAATACATATGACAAAGGATAATCACGAGACAACATAATAACATAACAGGTAAGCAGTCAGAACATACAAAAGCAGCCAAACACGTACAACAGTCACAAACAAACAAGCACAAACACCCGCACCATCAACAGCATTTTTAATTGGTCAGACTCTCACTAATAAAATGATTTACAGTAAGCTGATCATGGCTGCCAGCAAAGTGTAACAAGGCTCAAAATCTTTAATGTGATGTGCCTGCCATCCAAGGCTGTATGTCATTGGATGGGCTGCACAGGCTCCGGCCTTCCATTCTGAAACCGGTTTTGTGAATCTAAGCATTTGTAGGAGGCAGTGTCACAGGAGAGCTCATTGTCCACACAATGTCAGCTGATCATGGCCCAGCTCAGCGGAAAATGTACATTGTAAATTCAGCTTTTCCTCTGTGCTCTGCGGAAATATTTCAAAAGGACATCGAAGGGGAGATGAGACCAGAGTCCCAATCACAGTGCTGCACGTGCATCAGTCTCAAGGGCACACCACACGTCCTTCGGCTGCTGCAACTTCATGTATCCCTGCACATCATCCATCTCTGCTGCAACTAGACCAGGTCATTGATTTTTCTTTCTACTCTGATGGGAAAGGTCCAAACAGATGAGCAGAAATGGAATGCTGATTTATTTAGCAAACCAATTTTGATTTCAGTTTTCAGCTGAAATGATTTCCAGTTGTTTTTTATGAGTTGCAGAAAGGCTGTATAACTCTTCAAAGTAGACTTCTGCATGATTCTGCATACAAATGATACCAAAGGAATTAAAGCCGTCCCCCAGCACACAAAATTGGGTTTTCAGCTTGCTCCAGTTTGTTCACGTGATCCTGTGTCAGCCAGCAGCGGCTGCAGAGGAAAGGAGAAAGTGCTTGACTACAGCCTGGAGCTCCTATGGCCCATCCGTCCTCTCCCCTGCAGCTGCTGCTGACTTACACAGGGGAGTGGGATCACGTGACCAGAGCTGAGCGGGCTGGAAATAGGTAAGTATTTACATCTTTCTTACAGGTTAGTCAGTATGTGTTAGGAAGGGGGAGTGAACATTTTTAAGATTACTTAGATTTAGCTGGGAATTTTCCTTTAAAGGAAACCTGTATGGAGAGAAACATGGAGCCTGCCAATTTTTGGTTTCTGAAAATGCTAGCTGCTTGGCTGTCATGCTGATACAATACGTTTTAGTGCTTTCTGAGGCACTTGCCAAGAACAACATGCAGCTTGGCCCAGAGTGACATCAGAATTCACGATCTGCGTAATTTCTCAACCTATGACTCATTGCAGAAGTGGGCCACCATGACTGCCAGATATCTAACATTTTTAGAAGAGGTCCGAGACTTTCACACTCTTAGTACAGGCTTCCTTTAACCTCCCTGGCGGTATTCTGGGCTTACTTTAATCACCCTGGAGGTATTCCCGAGTGTAGCTCGGGGTAAAGTTTCAGCACCACAAGCGGTAACCCCGAGCTACACTCGGGAATACACTGCAGCCTTGCTCTGGGATCTCGTCTTCACTTACCTTGTCCTGAGCTCCCGCGATGTCCCCCCTGCAGTGTCCCCAGCAATGTCCTCCAGGCGATGCCAGCATCTGTCTTCTGGGTTCCGTCCCCTGCGACGTCAGGACGTACATGGACGGAACTGGCGGGAAATTTAAAAATGTGAAAAAGTGACATTCACTAAATACACTACAATCACATAGTATAACATTCCTGTATCAAACCATTTCACATACATTTTGTCCCGAGTGCTTTGTCCTGTGCCCTGCCTGCATTTTTACCGTTCTTTCTGCCTTGAAACTGAGAAACGTCCATGGCGTCCAAAAAGCGTCCCTTTAGGTCAAAAGCGGTTTTAGACCGGCTAGAGAACAGCGATAGTAAATTAGAACCACTTGCAGAATTGAGTGATAATGATTCGTGGGGGAAATTCATCATCAGAGACTGAAAACGATTTTGCGACTTTGCTCAGCGATGTGCAAACTTTGTGCTCTATTTTAAAATTCAGTGTTTTTGGTTTGATTATATTTTTGAATTAAATTTATTATTATATTATTATTTTTTATGATTATTTATTAAATTATAATTTATGATTTCATGTTTCAAATTTTATCATACCCGGGATGTTCACTAGACTCTTGTTCGGACAGATTTCAGTGAGTTATTCCTAAATATTACAGGCCTACAATAAAAAAAATACATATTTCCATGCAAAATAATTTACAGAAATATGGACATAATCAGACCGCTAGGGAGGTTAAGTAATGGTTGTTTGTTATAACACTTTCGTTTCCTGGTTCTTTTAGAAAACATAGACTTTTATAGAGGCCAATATATAAGTGATTAAAATGCATAGTGCATCAACTGAGAATTCTGATAAGCAACATGAAAAAAAAAAAATCAAGCAATCAGCTGCATTGTATATTTAGCCAGTGACTGTATGTCTCTGCTGTGGGTAGGTGACAAGTCTTTGTTGAAACTGATATAAATGTAACTGTAAGCTGTCCGTCCAGATAGACGTCTTCTGCAATGTGAGACTTTGTTACAGACGGGATAACAGCAATGTCTCCATTTGTGAATTTGGCCCTGTTATTAAGGGGCAGGTTGTATCCAGCAGTGACGTACAGTATTTCACGCAGGTCTCTCTAAAGGCCAGAAACATTGAGTCACAACTTGGGTAAAAAGGCCTTGAGGTCAGAAAGAAATCAGAATCGCCCAGACTGGTTTCCTTGCTGAGCAGATTATCATACTTGCTAAATAGAAGGGAGGTTTTCTTTTTAATGATGCTGTCATATCCGTCATTTACTTATACCAGACTGAGCCATTATTCAAGGCAAAATTATACAGCTGTGCTAAAAATAATAGTCGTGTTAAAAAAAGTAAAGCTCAAAATCCTTTTGTTAGCTTTTATTTCCATACATGCAAATGCATTGGGAATACATCAGTCTATTCCAAATCAATACATGTTTCAAATGTGTTATTACTTTACAGAAAGTGAAGAAAAAGGAATATTAAGCTGTTAAAATTAGCTGTGTCTGCATTTTTCTTTACAAACTCAAACATTTACTTTATAAACTGAAAATTGCTTGAAGATTTAGCTTTCCTGTGAATCACTGAAGTAATATTTACTTGTATAACCTCTATTTCTGAGAACTGCTTAACATCTGTGTTTCATGGAGTTGGCTAACTTGTGAACGGGTATTCTAGCCACCTGTCGACCAACTTGTGAACGGGTATTCTAGCCACCTGTCGACCAACTTGTGAACGGGTATTCTAGCCGCCTGTCGACCAACTTGTGAACGGGTATTCTAGCCACCTGCGACCAACTTGTGAACAGGTATTCTAGCCACCTGCGACCATCTTGTGAACGGGTATTCTAGCCACCTGTAGACCAACTTGTGAACGGGTATTCTAGCCACCTGCGACCAACTTGTGAACGGGTATTCTAGCCACCTGTCGACCAACTTGTAAACGGGTATTCTAGCCTCCTGTCCAACTTGTGAACGGTATTCTAGCCACCTGTCGACCAACTTGTGAACGGGTATTCTAGCCTCCTGTCGACCAACTTGTGAACGGTATTCTAGCCACCTGTCGACCAACTTGTGAACGGGTATTCTAGCCACCTGCGACCAACTTGTCAACAGGTATCCTAGCCACCTGTCGACCAACTTGTCAACGGGTATCCTAGCCACCTGTCGACCAACTTGTGAACGGGTATCCTAACCACCTGTCGACCAACTTGTGAACGGGTATTCTAGCCACCTGTCGACCAACTTGTGAACGGGTATTCTAGCCACCTGTCGACCAACTTGTGAATGGGTATTCTAGCCACCTGTCAACCAACTTGTGAAGGGTATTCTAGCCACCTGCGACCAACTTGTGAACGGGTATTCTAGCCACCTGTCCAACTTGTGAACGGTATTCTAGCCACCTGTCGACCAACTTGTGAACGGGTATTCTAGCCTCCTGTCGACCAACTTGTGAACGGTATTCTAGCCACCTGTCGACCAACTTGTGAACGGGTATTCTAGCCACCTGCGACCAACTTGTGAACGGGTATTCTAGCCACTTGTCGACCAAATTGTGAATGGGTATTCTAGCTACCTGTCGACCAACTTGTGAACGGGTATTCTAGCCACCTGTCGACCAACTTGTCAACGGGTATCCTAGCCACCTGTCGACCAACTTGTCAACGGGTATCCTAGCCACCTGTCGACCAACTTGTGAACGGGTATCCTAACCACCTGTCGACCAACTTGTGAACAGGTATTCCAGCCACCTGTCGACCAACTTGTGAACGGGTATTCTAGCCACCTGTCGACCAACTTGTGAACGGGTATTCTAGCCACCTGTCGACCAACTTGTGAACGGGTATTCTAGCCTCCTGTCCAACTTGTGAACGGTATTCTAGCCACCTGTCGACCAACTTGTGAACGGGTATTCTAGCCTCCTGTCGACCAACTTGTGAACGGTATTCTAGCCACCTGTCGACCAACTTGTGAATGGGTATTCTAGCCACCTGTCAACCAACTTGTGAAGGGTATTCTAGCCACCTGCGACCAACTTGTGAACGGGTATTCTAGCCACCTGTCCAACTTGTGAACGGTATTCTAGCCACCTGTCGACCAACTTGTGAACGGGTATTCTAGCCTCCTGTCGACCAACTTGTGAACGGTATTCTAGCCACCTGTCGACCAACTTGTGAACGGGTATTCTAGCCACCTGCGACCAACTTGTGAACGGGTATTCTAGCCACTTGTCGACCAAATTGTGAATGGGTATTCTAGCTACCTGTCGACCAACTTGTGAACGGGTATTCTAGCCACCTGTCGACCAACTTGTCAACGGGTATCCTAGCCACCTGTCGACCAACTTGTCAACGGGTATCCTAGCCACCTGTCGACCAACTTGTCAACGGGTATCCTAGCCACCTGTCGACCAACTTGTGAACGGGTATCCTAACCACCTGTCGACCAACTTGTGAACAGGTATTCCAGCCACCTGTCGACCAACTTGTGAACGGGTATTCTAGCCACCTGTCGACCAACTTGGGGATGGGTATTCTAGCCACCTGTCGACCAACTTGTGAACGGGTATTCTAGCCACCTGTCGACCAACTTGCGAACGGGTATTCCAGCCACCTGTCGACCAACTTGCGAACGGGTATTCCAGCCACCTGTCGACCAACTTGTGAAGGGTATTCTAGCCACCTGCGACCAACTTGTGAACGGGTATTCTAACCACCTGTCGACCAACTTGTGAACGGGTATTCTAGCCACCTGTCGACCAACTTGTGAACGGGTATTCTAGCCACCTGTCGACCAACTTGTGAATGGGTATTCTAGCCACCTGTCGACCAACTTGTCAACGGGTATTCTAGCCACCTGCAACCAACTTGTCAACGGGTATTCTAGCCACCTGCGACCAACTTAGAGTAGCAAAGACTTAGACCAGCCTTTTTCAACCTTTGCAACACAGAGGAACCCTTGAAATAACTTTACGGTCTCCGGGAACACCTGCTAAAAATTACTATATCTTCAACTCCTAATACATTAGTTTGATGGTCGGTGGGAAGAATGCTCCTTACTCATGTGATCATTGGGAAGAATTACCACATTGCAGATAGCTAAAAAAGATCAATGGTGGCAGTGGGAACTTATTTGAAAAGCAGAAATTTCTCATCACTCAAGGAACCCCTAGCAACCTCTGGAGGACCCCTGGTTAAGAAACACTGGCTTAGACCCTTAATCTTCTGTATGTAACCCCTATTGGGAATGAAAGTAAGGTCCAAGCGTGCACGTCACTACAGTGCCTTCATATGGGTATGTCACACGCTGAATGAAGCGAAGGGGGATCAATGGAAAAGTAAGCAGTATACTTCAGTGGGTGAGGAGGTTGAAGGGTGTTCAAAATGTCTTTGTGTAACATCAAAAAGGAACAAAGGACAAAACCTCCTCCTTTTTTTTGGGGGGGGGAGGGATAGAGCAGGGGAGGGTTATACCTATCAATTCTTTTGTTGTCTGTGTCAGGAATGGACTTGCCAGTAATGGTGGGACTCACCTGCCTTGTGGGCTGCAGTACCAGGGCTGGCCAGCGGGTGCTCTCAGCAATCAGAGACTCAACCCTGCAGCCAGCCAAACACCTGAAGCTGATTATGCAGGTGTATTTAAGGGATAGCCAGACCTGCAGTCTGTGCCTTGGTGTGTGGTTTTCTATGGGCCCCTGTATCTTGTTACCTGTATTCCTGTTCCTGTCCCTGTCTGACTGATTCGTTGCCGACCCTGCCTGACCCGGACCTCTGCTGACTTCTCCTGTTTGATCCCTGGCTTGTGACCCCGACCATTCTCTGCCTGACCCCCTGTACCTACCTGCCCGTTAGTTGCTGTACCCGGCTCGTGACCTGACTACTCTCTGCCTGCTCCTCCTGTTCCTACATGCCCGATTGTTATTGACCCGGCCTGCCTGACGACGCTTGCATTGTATGTATTGTTATCTGTGGGTGGTTTGGTTTGGTTTGTTTGCACTGTTATGTTTTAGTATTGCACTGCGTTTATGTATTGTTAGTATTAATAAATTATATTGTTTATAACATATCTGAAGCCTGCGTTTCCCTGCGTCAGTTCACATACCTCTGGTCATACCCTGGAGCCCTGACATTACACCAAGGCCAATCCTGACCAGAAGTGGCTGCACAGGGAAGCCATCTTGGCTTGTTGCTGGGAAGGATGGATCTTGATGAGGTTGTGTATTTGTCGCTGCTGGTTTTTGATGACAGAGAATATGCTTATCAGACTCTGAGGGAGTATACCCGGGATCAACTGCTAGAATGTATACGGATCGCTCATGTTCTAGTAGATCAGGGCACAGAGTTCTCTGAGGTGCAACCTTTGATTCAGGTTTGTGTAGAGTTGACTTCATCTGGTACCCCTGAAAGCAGGAATGACTTTTTGCCACCATTTAGTGCAGACCAGGTAGAGTCCCTGGTATGGTTATTAGAGGATGATGTGGATTGCTTCTTGGAGCATTATGCTGCATGCTCACCACAGGTATTAAGGGATTGTATAAACGCAGTGCAGTCTTTGACCAGACAGGCTTTGCGTAAGCTCAGCTTTGTTCAACCCATACTGCAGACATGGTCAGACTTGTTGCACCCAGCCTCAGTCAGCTTACAACGTCATTCCTCCGCTCAAGGCACTCTTCCTACATCCCCGACAGCACCCCCAGTGACGGCCCAGTATACTCTGCTAACTACCACATATCAGTCCCCTGCTCCCACTCCCTGCACCTATCCTGCCTTTAACCATGTAAAGAAGTCCTCTGTAGCAACTGCTCCCTCCTCTGTTCCATCCTCCAGCTCTTCTCTGTCTTCAGCTGCTCCATCCGTTTACAAACCTGCGCTTACTTACAGTGCTCCGGTAACTAAAACCAGAAAAAAGCGAAAATTCTTCCCAACCAGTACCATCCTGCCAGTATCCAAACCGGTGAGCCTGCCGTCTGAGAACCTGCCTTCCGTGGTTCAGCCTGGTGCCTCGGCACCCGCACTTCAGCCTGATGTCTCTACCCAGCCTGATGTCTCTACCCAGCCTGATGAACTGATCCAGCCTGATGATCCTATCACGCCTGATGACCCAGTGCCTGCTGTCATGCCTGGTGACCCGATGCCCGCTGTCGAGCCAGACGATCCAATGCCTGATGACCCGGTGCCCGCTGTCGATCCAGACGATCTGGTACCTGATGACCCAGTGCCCGCTGTCATGCCTAGTGACCCGATGCCCGCTGTCGAGCCAGACGATCCAATGCCTGATGACCCAGTGCCCGTTGTCATGCCTGGTGACCCGATGCCCACTTTCAAGCCAGATGATCCGGTACCTGATGACCCGGTGCCCACTGTCGTGCCAATTGACTCAGAGCCCACTGTCGTGCCTGGTGACTCGGTGCCCACCGCCTTGCCAGATGACGCGGTGCCCGCTGTCGAGCCAAATGACCTGATGCCTGGTGACCCGATGCCCGCTGTCGAGCCAGACGATCCAATGTCTGACCCAGTGCCCGCGGTCATACCAGTTGACTCGGAGCCCACTGTCGTGCCTGGTGACTCGGTGCCCACTGCCTTGCCAGATGACGCGGTGCCCGCTGGCGAGCCAAATGACCTGATGCCTGGTGACCCGGTGCCCGCTGTCATACCTGGTGACCCGATGCCCGCTGTCGAGCCAGACAATCCAATGCCTGATGACCCAGTGCCCGCTGTCATGCCTGGTGACCCGATGCCCGCTGTCGAGCCAGATGATCCAATGCCTGATGACCCAGAGCCCACTGTCGTGCCTGGTGACTCGGTGCCCACTGCCTTGCCAGATGATGCGGTGCCCGCTGTCGAGCCAAATGACCTGATGCCTGGTGACCCGATGCCCACTGTCGAGCCAGACGATCCAATGTCTGACCCAGTGCCCGCGGTCATGCCAGTTGACTCGGAACCCACTGTCGTGCCTGGTGACTCGGTGCCCACAGCCTTGCCAGATGACGCGGTGCCCGCTGGCAAGCCAAATGACCTGATGCCTGGTGACCCGATGCCCGTTGTCGTGCCTGATGACCCGGTGCCCGCCGCTCCGCCTGGGGGCCCGGCGCCTGCTGCTCCGCCTGGTGGCCCGGCGCCTGCTGCTCCGCCTGGTGATCCGGTGTCCAGCCCGATGTGCCGCTGCCCGGAGTCCTGCCCGATGTGCCGCTGCCCGGAGTCCTGCCCGATGTGCCAGTCTTTGATATCCCGCCAGTTACCAGACCCGGGCGGTGGAACATTTTGCCCAGCTAGGACTGTTTGGAGCGTCCTGAGGCCGCTCCTTGGGGGGGGGGGGGGGGGTACTGTCAGGAATGGACTTGCCAGTAATGATGGGACTCGCCTGCCTTGTGGGCTGCAGTACCAGGGCTGGCCAACGGGTGCTCTCAGCAATCAGAGACTCAACCCTGCAGCCAGCCAAACACCTGAAGCTGATTATGCAGGTGTATTTAAGGGATAAAATGCGATATCTCCTGCGCTCCGGGACCCAGACCGGTGGTAAGTAGATGGAATCAGACTCCAAAAAAGCAAGGAGGGGACCACCGAAATAGTTAAGGTCGTGCAGCTCCACACCAAGGCTGGGGAAGCCCAAACAGAACTGTGAGGAAGAACAAAAAAGAAAAAAGAAGCGCACCAACCTTGCGCATTACCTCAGTAACCAAAATTTATTAAATAAAAGAATGGTACTCACAAACAGCGAATAAAAACAGGCATGTCAGAGCTCTGAGGAAGAAGGCTTGTCCTTCGAAACGCGTCAGCTGTACTGAGTGGCTTCCTCCATGATGGGATTCGCATTTGCATCTTGCCTTTAAAGTCCCTTTGAGGACTGACATGCCTGTTTTTATTCGCTGTTTGTGAGTACCATTCTTTTATTTAATAAATTTTGGTTACTGAGGTAATGCGCAAGGTTGGTGCGCTTCTTTTTTCTTTTTTGTTCTTCCTCACAGTATTTAAGGGATAGCCAGACCTGCAGTCTGTGCCTTGGTGTGTGGTTTTCTATGGGCCCTGTATCTTGTTACCTGCATTCCTGTTCCTGTCTCTGTCTGACTGATTCGTTGCCGACCCTGCCTGATCCGGACCTCTGCTGACTTCTCCTGTTTGATCCCTGGCTTGTGACCCCGACCATTCTTTGCCTGACCCCCTGTACCTACCTGCCCGTTAGTTGCTGTACCCGGCTCGTGACCTGACTACTCTCTGCCTGCTCCTACTGTTCCTACCTGCCCGATTGTTATTGACCCGGCCTGCCTGACGACGCTTGCATTATATGTATTGTTATCTGTGGGTGGTTTGGTTCGTTTGCACTGTGTTATGTTTTAGTATTGCACTGCGTTTATGTATTGTTAGTATTAATAAATTATATTGTTTATAACATATCTGAAGCCTGCGTTTCCCTGCGTTAGTTCACATACCTCTGGTCATACCCTGGAGCCCTGACAGTCTGTGTCCCCATTGGGGCGATTCCCCCTTTGTGACCTTTCCTGTAGCCAAAACAGAAAGTGAGAGGAATCCCTCCAAAGGGAGGTAATCCCTGGTTGGCCCCAGAACTAGTGTCCTCATTGGAACATTGGAAGATTTCCCCTCTATTACTGTTCTGGGGACAACCCAAAATTTGGGATTTCACTTTCACTCTTAGTGATAACAGTAAACAGGACAAATAGAGAGGATACATCTCCCTAATAAGGGCACAGATGACAATGAAATCCTGATAGGTGTTCTAATCTCTCTACACTGAAAGTGTTCCTAAACCCAAGACCCTGCATTCACATGTCCAGTCTCCCCGGACCCTGCATTCACTATATTTGGTCTCCCCGGACCCTGCATTCACTATATCTGGTCTCCCCGGACCCTGCTTTCACTATATTTGGTCTCCCCGGACCCTGCTTTCACTATATTTGGTCTCCCCGGACCCTGCATTCAATACATCTGGTCTCCCCGGACCCTGCATTCACTATATCTGGTCTCCCCGGACCCCGCATTCACTATATCTGATCTCAGGACCCCGCATTCACTTTATCTGGTCTCCCAGGATCCAGCATTCACTATATCTGGTCTCCCCGGACCCTGCATTCACTATATCTGGTCTCCCCGGACCCCGCATTCACTATATCCGATCTCCCAGGACCCCGCATTCACTATATCTGATCTCTCAGGACCCCGCATTCACTATATCTGGTCTCCCCGGACCCCGCATTCACTATATCTGGTCTCCCCGGACCCCGCATTCACTATATCTGGTCTCCCCGGACCCCGCATTCACTATATCTGATCTCCCCGGACCCCGCATTCACTATATCTGGTCTCCCCGGACCCGGCATTCACTATATCTGGTCTCCCCGGACCCGGCATTCACTATATCTGGTCTCCCAGGACCCGGCATTCACTATATCTGGTCTCCCAGGACCCGGCATACGCTATATCTGGTCTCCCAGGACCCGGCATACGCTATATCTGGTCTCCCAGGACCCCGCATTCGCTATATTTGGTCTCCCAGGACCCTGCATTCACTATATCTGATCTCCCTGGACCCTGTAAATATAACTGCAAATTTCCTTTTCTTATCAGCAGTTAGAGCAGTCTTGTGACTTTTGTCAGTGTCAAGCAGAGTTTGTAGGAGTTTTCATTCTCCTAGATTGTAAGCTCCCAGGATCAGGCCCTCCTTTCCCTCTTGTATTGAACTGTATTGTTGCTGTATTGTCTCCCTTTATATTGTAAAGTGCTGAACAAACTGTTGGTGCTATATAAATCCTGTATAATAATACTCTAGGATAATGCAGAACCCCTGACCCTCTGTCTGGACAGTGCTGATTGGCTCTGTACTGATCACATGCACCCTCCCAAGAAAAAATTACTCTGCACATGCTCAGTTTGGTGTATATTGCTAGTGTCTCCACACGATATGTCTTATCAGGAGATAAAAGGGGGACGCTGGAAGAAGGGCAGAGTAAGGGAAGTCAGGATCAAACGGCCTTTTTACACAATGCAGAGGATTAACCCCTTAGGTTCCACAGTGCGTATAACAAGCATGCTTTACTGCATATACAGACTGATTTCACTGTTGTGGGTTTAGTAACACTTTTTTAAGGCAGAACTTTTTGTAAGCTTTGGATACAGTTTAATGGTTTCTTAATGATGTCAATAGACCGTGTTTCTTAATTAATTTTTATTTTTTGGTCTACTTATCTCTAGGATGTCATCTGACTCCGCCCAGCTTACGTGAACAGCCATTCACCTGCACAGACCCGAACTGCGGTGGAAAGGTCCTCCTACCGATCCCAGGAGGTCTCACACGGACGCACATTGTGGAGTATATGGCGCAGATCTGTCTACAGCACCACATTGCACCGCATTTTACATTTTATTTTTCTTCAAGGACAATGCTGGAGTAATTTTCACCCGACGCAAATGCAATTCAGGGATTTCTGCACGGCTGAGGCAGTGGGAAGTGACTTTCTGAGCGGACACGGTTTGTTTTTCATGATCATCGATGAAGTAGTCTATTTTTTACTAATTGCAGAAATGGAGGAATAGACCTTTTTATTGCAGCTGAACGAATGTTTTACCAGGCTCTCAATATGGAGGACTGCATTCGCCAGACCTGGAGGGGGACCGAAGAATGATGGCTCGGCCTTCATCGTCAAACGCTACAAACCTGTGTTGCTGCTGTTATACTGTTCATTTTATTGCACATACTGCTGACACAATGGACGCTGGTTACGTCTTTACATATGACTGAGGGGAGCATCGATGCTGGAATATGTATTGTACTGAAAAATATTTTATGCTACACTAGAAAATATGAGCAGCAGAGCACGCTGGGAAATATACCATTTTGAGCAGGGTTGGCCATGCTTCTGAATTCCCAGCATCCTTTGGTGCTGACATGACTTGCTGCAGGCTGGCAAGGCAGGCCGGGACTCCTAGTTCTGCATCACTTGGAGAAGTACCGGCTGTGTACAGCTTGTCTCTATTAGTGTCTGAATGAGGAACAATTCTTCGCTCCTGTATCAGCTAATCATGTGATCCCTTTTATTCTCCCATAATGCAGTGGGAACATGAAGGACCTAGTAGTCCCTTTGCATTTTCACATGTTCGTTGCTTTTGTTTGTTGGCATTAGTTCATGGAAAGCTGAACTCCAAGCTACAAATGGAAAACAAAAACCAAAGAAACTTCGTTACTCTTAGGCCTCATGCACATTTTTTGCTCGTAAATGTGAGTTTAGGAGCTTTTGGCATTTTTTTTTCTGCCAAAGCCCCTGACCTCAACTCAGTCAAAGCCTATGTGTCCATGCAGGGGCGGACTGACTATTTGGAAACTCGGGCACTGCCCGAGGGCCTGGAGTCAGTAGGGGGCCCCATGAGATGCCCCTGGTGCCTCTTTTCATAGGCTTTTTTGAGTTTGAGCAAGGACACAGGGAGCCCCATGATCCCCTATTGCCCGGGGGCCCCACGAGTTGTCAGTCCGCCCCTGTGTCCATGCACACATAGGCTTTTACCAGAATTTAGGAGCAGCAGAGTTTAGGGGCAGTTAACGTTCTTCTGAACGCAGAATAATCGCATTCAGAAGAGGAATGTTTTGGCCAAACAAAACGCTAAACACGACTACACCCTAACCGCGCTTGGGCATTTACCCATGTCAATAAAAAATACTCTGGCCAATCAAATAAATAAACATCCAAGTGCTAAACGTGGCACCGCGTCCACACGCATTTTTGCTGCGTTTAGTGTTTTTCTGTTTCCAGGAGAATTTAACGACTAGATGAGTTCATGTACATGAGGCCTTCGCAGTAGCTGAGTATTGCATCTTGTTAGCCATTGATTAAGAGATTCTTTATTGGCTAACTTATTATAGATGCTAGTTTTTGGGATGCCCTAGATCCCTTATTTAGGCATTACACAGAGAGATATATAAAGCCTGAAAAGGGCTTTAAGGGGGTAGATCATCTTTACCAAAAAGCATTTTTGATAAAGATTCTTACCAAAGAATGTAGGCCAATACCACATTTTAGATGAATCCTTCCTAAAATCTGTTCCTGTTCTTTCGGGCTGTACATGCCAGGTGTCAACTCTGTCTTGTCGCCTATGGTGAGTTCATCGGCTGTGACAGGAGACGTCACACACTGCGCATGCGCGACCTGACAGAACGGGGTGGAGCTACCTCCTGTGGCGCTGGTCCCAACAGCTGCTTCTTCCTTATGGTAAATGAGGACAGAGCCATCAAAGGCCGCAAAAAATTTTAAGAAGGCTTTTTTTAAATGTGGTTTTGGACTATGTTGGCTGAACCAAACAGGAGCCTTGACCGGAAGGTAGGTTAATAAACTATGCTGCTATACCCCTATGGGACTGCATAGTGTGTTTTTGTAACTTGCAACTGAAACGCATGTAGTGTGAACTGGCCCTTACAGTGTGTTTTTTTTTTTCTTCATCCGAACACACAGAAAGTAGGTTATATGGTTGTCCATGTCAAAGTTCACATCAGTGCTTGCAGTTCCAGTGCGTTCTGGATGCAGTATAGTGGATTGAAATACTTAGACCAGCCCATTTGGCACCAACAACCATGCCACGTTCAAAGTCACTTAAATCCCCTTTCTTCCCCATTCTGATGCTCAGTTTGAACTTTAGCAAGTCGTCTTCACCACGTCTAGTTGCTGACATGTGATTGGCTGATTAGCAATTTGTGTTACCAAGCAATTGAATAGTTGTACCTAATAAAGTGGCCGGTGAGTGTATAGTAAGTACCTTATTAACCCACCTGAATACACTGTTACCTCTTCCTGTAACTGTTTCTGTGCTGCCAGTATGTCTTGTTACTGCGCCTGGCATCATGACGCCAGTGCTGTAAGCACTACAGGACTCTTGACAGAGTAGCTTCCCTGCAAATGGACAACAGTGTCCACTTTCCAGGCTGGAGTATGGGCTTTTGGGCAAAGCAACATTGCCTCTGCCAAAGTGCCCCCCCCCCTCCCCACAACAGCTTATACTCCCACTACCAGTGCCTGGTGAGCTCCTCCGTTGTCACAAAGCAGGGATTGAGCAGCCACTCTCTATGCCCAAGCATTTTCACATGACTGGCGGAGTGACATTACCACCCCCCCAGGCTCGCCAACACCAGTCCTTTCTGTGAGGACTGCAGAGAAGGGAGCAGCAGAGTATAGGGAGGCCCTATGCAGGGACACTGTCCCTTTTACTTGGCAAGATTATCTGGCAAGGTGAGAGTGTGTATTTAGGAAAGGAAATTTGGGCCTATTAGTGACATTTGTTTTCAATAAAAATGACAGGACAGTCACTGCGAAAAAATTTTTTTTTAATTTTTAATTTAATGTTCTAGATTCCCATCTAAAAATCTTTTCTTAATGTGAAAAAGTAAACACGCAAGTCTAATCTGGAGCTATAAAATTTACATCCAACTACTGGATTTGATTCTTCATTTGGACACTTAATAGGGGAGCCCAAATCTGAACTGCAGGTTCCCCAAAGCCGGGACAAGTAAACAAATCCACTCAATAGAAGGGACACCGGTGAAGGCAAGCTGTCCACATATGCAGTAGGATTTTAGTGCCATAAAACTTTCCGTCCTACTTTTTAAGTCTTATGTGAAAGAGGTTTTATTTTCAGATAATGTTGATATAGAGATGGTTCTAAAGGTTAAAAAAAAGTCCTAGTTTTATTATATTAGTTTTTTAACACAAAATGTATTTATAAAATTGATTTCATTGTCTTCATAGTGTTGGGGCTCTGGCACCTCAGTGGATTTCTGCTCTTGGCCCACTATGGATCCCACCGCTGCTTGTTTTATCCAATGTCAATAAAGTTAAAGCCATTCAGAATACATAGGTCCAACGAGGTGAACCAGTTCTCTGACGACTATCCCAGCAGCTATTTTGTAACTGAAGCAGTGTTCATGGGAATGGGGCCCATGTCTGCGTCATAGGACCAGTGATGTCACTGGTTTGTTATGATGTCATGGGCTTTATCCTCTGGGTCATTGGCTAAAGCTATAATATGGCTGCCTTCTGCATATGAGTGTATGGTATCATTTCAGTGATCTATCGTGTAGCAATAAAATTATCTATTGAGTTGTCAGTACCACTTTTCTTCCTTTTTTTTTGTGGTCTCTCAGTGGACCCAATTGGAGACTTCACTTTGACATTCTCCCACAGGTTTGATCCAGTTCTCCCACAGATTTGTACTATCCACTTACATTTTCATGATTTATCCTTCACCTTCCCATTACAGAAGTAGTGCAGGGTGCCGAAATGTGACTGTGCCGGCAGTAGAGTAAAGCAGGCCATACATACAGTAGGTCGAATTCTGAAATAATTTTTTTTCGAAAAAGGACCATTAGTGGGCCGCAGCATCGGCTGATTTTCCTGCTGCCTTCGAATTTGAGCGATCAGGCATGTTGGAAATCTTTTGAAAAACTAACAAATTTCTAATCATTGATGGGAGAATTGTGCAAAATATATAATTGGAAAAGAAATGGGCATGAGCTGTGACCTGGAAAGAGAAGAGGATTCCCGGCCACGAAAATTATTTTCTTTAGCAGCGTGAGGTGGAATTGAAGTCTTGGTTGGTCAAATTTCTAAATAAATGGTGGCACAATCAGATTACAAAATACACAAAATTTATAAATTTCTATAGAAAATTAATTCAGAATTTGACCCATGTATGGCCTGCATTAGACCCAGTGCACTTGGTAATCAGCTGTCAGTAAAAGAACTGGTCAGACACCGCATTTTTTTTTCTTTGCAATACAAATCATTGTGAGCACACTTGTGCTGAGGGGTGTGGCTGTTACTCAACTGTGACCGCATGGAGCTGTCAAGGTCCTACCTTTTCCCAGAGGTTATGCTGCTCCATGTGCTGGCATCCATCTTGGGTTTCTGCAGAGCATGGTGGGAGTCTTTTATGCCTTCAGGCCTCTGCTGTCCATCCCCCAGAGGGGTGTGGTTGATCACATATAAGCCTGTTGTCTGCACGTGCTCTTTGCATTCGTGTCTTGTGTGTTAGTGTTGCAACAGCTCTGTTTATACTCTCGTGACTCTCCTGGAATCTGACTCGGCTTTTGTCTAGACCATTCTCTGCGGTTTCCTTTGATCTGACCTCCCGTTGCTGAACCCGGCCTGTGACCTATTATTCTTGTCTACTGTTCTGTACCGTTTGTCCCGTTGTTGTTGACCCGGCCTGCCCGACTACGCTATTGTCTGATCTGGTTCCTACCAGCTACACGCCATTGGCGGTGGCCATTACCGCAGCTGGGGTGTCTCGGGGTCCGCGACCTGGTTCCTGGCTGCGTCAAGTCCATCCCCACCATCAGGGGCCCTGGTGAAGGGCAGCCTGGGACTTAGACTCCGTGCCCTGAGGGACTCCACTCTGTGAGTGGTGGTTGTCGTCAGTCAGTGCGTGACCCTGCCACTAGGCCTGCCTGTCCGTTCCACAGCTCCTGCCCTGACAAGAGCTTTGCAGTGTGAGGGCTGGAAGTAACATTTTCACTGTGTATTAACAGTATTTTAAGGCATTTTCAAGTAATAATTAGCCCTAAAGCATACCATGCGTAGAAACAGGACTATAAGAAGATAAAAGGGGAGATTTACTAAAGCTGATGCACTCAGAAGCTGATTGGTTACCGTGCACAGCTACACCAGATTCTAGCTTCAGCTTGTTCAATTAAGCTTTGACAATGAAACCTGGAAGCTGATTGGTTCCTCTGCAGAGCTGCACCAGATTTTGCATGCTCCAGTTAAAGTAAATCTCCCCCAAAATGTAAGACTTCAGTTTGGGCTAAAGCAGAACTATACTTTTGGAGCCCCCTAGGATTTCTTTCCATAATGTACCAATATGCATGGCATGTTTCACATTATGGCAAAATGCCAAAATCCAGTGATGGCCATCCATGCGCTTCCTCTTTCTCTGCTGCCATCTTCTTCAGGGTCTGGAGTTTATGTTCTTCTCTGTTGGCTTGGCTGGGATGACATAACTCTTACATGAGTGCATGGGAATAACTACAGGGATTAGAAACAAAATGGAAACACTACATGATTTGCAGGTGTGAAAGTGACTGCAGAGCTCAATCTCCGTCTTCACGGGACTGAGATTGAGCTCTTCAGTCACTTTTGCAACAGTTGTTTTCTTATTCCGAGTCACAATCCTGCGCATTGTCCTTTTTTTGTCTCTTTTTCGGTCAGTTGACCATGTCAACCGTGCCTATGCCCATCATTTGACTTTTTCCTGGAAACTGTATATGCCGTCATAACCTTTGATACTGGACCTCGCGACACGAGAAATAAATTGGCAACTTCAGTCACAGAGGCACTAACTAAGCGGCACCAACTATTTGCCCTCTTTGAAGCTCAGTAAACTCTGACATGACTCTGTATTAATAGCAGCACACAGTGAAAGATGAAAGTGAGGCTTCCCACCTGTTAGCTAGGTGTCTCATCACACAGCGGAAGCAAAAGAATGTTACATCACTTCCGATTTTGACACAAAACGTCACTTTCACACGTGCAAATCTTGTAGTGTTTCCATTTTTTTGTCTAGCTCCTGTACATTTCAGCATCTTTCTTGGTTGTACATGTACAGCTATCAGTTTGCGATCTGTCAAAAATTTTCTAGCACAGAGAGGAGGAGCTTTTATGGCAGAAGAGACATACATAGACCTTTTTTTTTTTTTCTTATCATAAATACCTACCTGCTCTTAGATTTTTGCTTTGTGTTTTACTGTAACCTTTTACAGTATCATTTACCTCCCGGTTTGTGTTTTGTTTGGCTGTGAGAGGCAGCATATGATTTGGGAACACTTGTAACATTACCACCTCTGGTGCCCATCCAGACATGTCTCTTGGCCCCTCTCCTGGCTTCTGTGTTCAGTAATCTGGGTGTCTTTGATCACCCTTCCTAGTCTGCCGGAGTGTCCCAGCGCCTTGTTTGTCTGCATGTGTGAAGTGAAGAGTATCAGAGTGATTAGAATCTCTATGTACGTGATGTGCGGCATGTGGTCCCAGGAAAGCTGGCACAGGGGCATAGGTTTATCTTGGAGTGAACGTTGTTTTACTTTCAAAAGTGGATGCCATCGCAACCTTTCTCCAGAATCCTGCAATGTGACACTTAAAGGGTCAGTCCACTTGGGGAGTTACAGGGTGAGGTCTGAGTTCCCAGCTCCGCCCATTATTTTACTAATTTTACATTACCAAAGTGATGGACTGGTGGGGTCCTCACAAAGAAGCCATTCTAGGGGAGGTTCTTCATCACAGTACACCTGTATCAATGGGAGTCATTTACTAAAACTGGGGATTACAAAATCTGGTGCAGCTCTACATAGAAACCAATCAGCTTCCAGGTTTTATTGACAAAGCGCAATTGAACAAGCTGAGGTTAGAAGCTGATTGGCTGCCATGCACAGCTGCACCAGATTATGAGTGCTCCAGTTTTAGTAAATTTCCCGCAGTGTGTCTACTACCTATAACAACCAGATGCACCTTTCTGTATTCTACCCCCCTCCCCCTTTGAAAGAATGCTGTGGGTGTCACAGCTATTTAAAGCCTAACTCCGCCTTTAATGGCCAAGCTGGCCCAAACAAGCTATTTAACTTCTTGCCGACCAGCCACTGTAGAAATACAGTGGCAGGTCGGCACGGCTGGGCAAAACCATGTTTTAAAACATGTGTTTGCAAAACAGGTAGGGGGCGCGGGCGCGCCCTACCCGTCCCGGCGATCACGGGCGCGGGTGTCAGTCGCCGGGTCACGGCCGGTCATTACCTACCGTGTCCCGGCGATTAGCGGCAATCACTGACAGAGAGGACGGCTGCAGTGTTTACACTGCAGCCGTGCTTTCTGTGAGTCCCATCAGCTCCTGACATGCTGATCCTGAGAGAAGAGTTTATCTCGCCAGATCAGCCTTGTTCCTGTGCAGTACACACCCCCGCACCCTAGTAAAACACTCCCCTCACACAGTTAACCCTTTCAGTAAATAAAAAAGTTAACCTCTTCCTCCCCAGTGCCATTAGTACAGTGTCAGTGTTTTTTTTCTTTGTTTTTTTTTGCACTGATCACTGTATTGGTGTCACTGGGGATGTCAGTGACCCCAAGTCAGTTCCCCCCCCAGTGTCAGAATGTCCGCCGCAGTCCCGCCATAAGTCGCTGATCGCCGTCATTATTATAAAGAAAATTAAAAATCCCAGTATCTTTCCCGCCATTTGTAAACGCTATAACTTTCACGTAAACCAAATAATTTACACGTATTGGGGTTTTTTTTTAGCAAAGATATGTCGCAGAATGCATTTTAGCAGAAATTTATGACTAAATTAGATTTTTAAATTTTTTTTTACTGGACATGTTTTATAGCAAAAAGTCCAAAATATTGTTTTTTTTCCTCAAAATTGTCAGCCTTTTTTTTTATAACGCAAAAAATAAACGCACAGGCGATCAAATACCATTGAAAGAAAGCTCAATTTGTGGGAAAAAAGGATGTAAATTTCATTTATGTACCGTATTGCATGACCGCGCAATTGTCCGTTAAACTAGCGCAGTGCTGTATAGCAGAAAAATGGCGTAAGTTGCAGTATCTATACCATAGTTTGTAGACGCTATACCTTTCACACAAAGCAATCAATATACACTTATTGGGATTTTTTTTACCAAAAACATGGAGCAGAATACGTTTTGGCCTAAATTTATAACCAACTTTGAGTTTACTATATATTTTTTATAGCTGAAAGTAAAAAATATTGTTTTTCTTCAAAATTTTTGGTCTTTTTTTGTTTATAGCGTGAAAAATAAAAAGCGCACAGGTGATCAAATACCACCGAAAGAAAGCTCTATTTGTGTGAAAAAAGGACGTAAATTTCGTTTGGGTGCAGCATTGCATGACCGCGCAATTATAAGTTGAATTAGTGCAGCGCCGAGTAGCAAAAAGAGGCCTGGTCATTAAGGGGGGTAAATCCTCAGGAGGGCAAGTGGTTAGAGGGATATTAAATGTTAAGCTTCAAGCCCACTGGCCGAGTCCTTCCTTCTCATAGATTTTGGACATCCAGTGCTCGAGTAACAGAAACTGTTTGAAGGCCATCTCCACCCAAATCCATGTGCACCAATGACAGCTTTTTGAAGTCCTGATGTATGCGAATGTTCTAAAAGAAAATGTTCTTGTCCATAGCAACCAATCAGAATCCATGCTTGTTATGGGCAGCAGCAATTGTTTCCGATGGCATATTTTGCATATCTTGCCCTAGGGATATGTTTCTGTGGTCATTCCCCTTCCAAAAGGTCCTATTTGGTGTGCCATACCCACACATGGTCGTGCTAATGAATCTGCATTATGGAATCTCCATCAGTAGTGTGACACCATCATTTGGCTTTGCAATGGCAGATGCAGAAAGTGGGAATATCTCAAAATAGTGGAAAGCTCTAAGGCGGGCCATAGATGATGCGATTTTCTTTCCTGCAATCACGATTGATTGATGGGGGAATCCTTCACTTGGGGCCATTGTGTTCTCCCAGCAGAAGGGAGTCGTCCCTGCAGGGAGAACACAATGATTATTACGAGCAACTGTAGCCACTGGCAATAATCCCATCCTAAAAATCTGACATTTTTTTTGTACCCAAGTCGATTCACTAATCGACTTGGGTACTATCAACCTATTCGAATCTCGGCCAGTCCCTGCTGAACCAGCTGAGGTTTGAACCATCTATGGCTGGTTTTAGAAGCCAGGGTGTGATTCATCTAGCCAGCGACCACACAAAACTAAAATGCTGCCTCAGTTCAGGTTGGAGCTTTGTATGAATGATATTGGTGTTAAGCTGGGGTCCTGTCATTACAGCACACTCCTGAATGCCCACAGAATGAATCACTGAGCTGAATATTACAGCTGCCTTACAAGCCGGTATTATAGAAAGCAATGTGGTCATATCTTCTAATAATAAATGATGGGGTGTATTTATAGGAAAAAAAATTGCAGAGTTTCGTCCTGCGAAACTGAATGCACATTGTTCCTGTGTGATTGGGAACAAACTTGAATGTTATTGTGCTATTTTATCTCCAAGTCGACTGTCCCTCATCATTCAGTGAATCAGGAAGATACTGCATTGTGGCCACAAGATGGACCTGATGGTCAGAGAAAGTAAGTATTTATTTCACATAACTGTCAGCTCCATCTAGTGGCCACAATGCAGTATCTTCCTAACAGTCATGTGCAATAAATCCTTCTATTCTCTGACCGTTAGGTCCATCCTAGTGGCCATAATGTTGTATTTTCCTCATTCAATCTACTATGTTTGAATAACATTTGACCTGTAAAGAAAATCGCTAAACAATCACACAGAACAAATGTATACGCAGTTTCCTAAAATACTATATATATATATATATATATATATATATATATATACAGTTGTGTTCAAAATAATAGCAGTGTGTTGAAAAAAGTGGATAAAGCTCAAAATCCTTCTAGTAGCTTTTATTTCCATCCACACAAATGCATTGGGAACACTACACATTCTATTCCAAATCAAAACATGAAGAAAAATACATCAAATTTGTGTTGTTCCTCTAAAAAAGTTGAAGAAAAGTGAATATTAGACGGTTCAAAAAATCGCAGTGTTTGTATTCTTCTTTACAAACTCAAACATTCACTATATAAACTGAAAAATGTTTGAAGATTTTGCTTTCCTTTGAATCACTTAATGAATATTTGGTTGTAGTCGCACTGTTTCTGAGAACTGCTGTACATCTGTGTTGCATGGAGTCAACCAACTTCTGGCCCCTGTGATCAGGTATTCCAGCCCAGGATGATTGGACTACATTCCACAGTTCTTCTATATTTCTTGGTTTTGCCTCACAAACTGCATTTTTGATGTCACCCCACAAGTTGTCTATTGGATTAAGATCCGGGGATTGGGCTGGCCACTCCATAACGTCAATCTTGTTGGTCTGGAACCAAGATGTTGCACGTTTACTGGTGTGTTTGGGGTCGTTGTCTTGTTGGAACACCCATTTCAAGGGCATTTCCTCTTCAGCATAAGGCAGCATGACCTCTTCAAGTATTCTGATGTATTCAAACTGATCCATGATCCCTGGTATGCGATAAATAGGCCCAACACCGTAGTATGAGAAACATCCCCATATCATGATGCTTGTACCACCATGCTTCACTGTCTTCACAGTGTACTGTGGCTTGAATTCAGTGTTTGGGGGTCGTCTGACAAACTGTCTCCGCCCACTAGACCCAAAAAGAACAATCTTACTTTCATAAGTCCACAAAATGTTGCACCATTTCTCTTTAGGCCAGTCAATGTGCTCTTTGGCAGATTGTAACCTCTTCAGCACGTCTTTTTTCCAACAGTGGGACTTTGCGGGGGCTTCTTGCAGATAGCTTGGCTTCACATAGGCGTCTTCTAATTGTAACAGTCCTCACAGGGAACTTTACACCTTCTTTCATCTTCCTGGAGCTGATTGTTGGCTGAGTCTGCGCCATTTTGGCTATTCTTCTATCCATTCCAATGGTAGTTTTTCGCTTTCTTCCACGTCTTTCAGGTTTTCGTTGCCATTTTAAAGCATTTGCAATCATTTTAGCTGAGCAGCCTATCATTTTCTGCACTTCTTTATATGTTTTCCCCTCTCCAATCAACTTTTTAATCAAGATACGCTGTTCTTCTGAACAATGTCTGGAACGACCCATTTTCCTCAGATTTTCAGAGAGAAATGCACTGTAACCAGCAGGTACAACATTTGCTGCCTTCCTTCCTTAAATAAGGGCAATAATTGCCACCTGTTATTTAAAGAATGAATGACCTCACTAATAGAACTCCACACTGCTATTATTTTGAACATGCCCCTTTCAATGAGTGATTCAATTACACAGAATCAGCAGCATGCATGTCATGACTGTTGGGTCTGTTGGATTTCTATTACTCTACTACACCTGCTAGTAAATTATTTGCCATGTAGAAATATCATTTCTACCAAAAACAATGATTGATTCGGTTAGTGATGTCTGACTGCTATTATGTTGAACACAACTGTATATCTATCCATTCAGTCGTATCTGACCCTTGGCGATTGCATGGACCGGCACTCGTAAGTGACTTCTTCCATGAATTCTCTTAGCAATTATTTTACAGGGTAGGTTGCCAGGTCTTTCCCCAACCCCTACCATGCAGGAGATCCCACATGGCCAGAGATGAAACTAGGACAATTTAGACAGGAGCCAATTAACCTACCAGCATGTCTTTGGCGTGTGGGAGGAAACTGGAGTACCCTGAGGAAAGCCACACGAACACAGGGAGAACATGCAATCACCATGCAGGAGGCGCCATGGTTGGGAATTGAACCCATGATCCAATTACTGCGAGGCGGAAATGCTAACCACTAAGCCACTGTGCTGCCCATAATATATATGTGGGTTGTTTTTTGTTTTATATATTCAACCTTCAAGATTAAAGAGCCACTGAAATGAACATGGGAGTTTGTAGTTATAGACCCCTATCACACTGAAGGTCCGATTGGGTCCACCTGTCAAGTTTTCAGGCAGACCTCACTGGACCATCTATAGACATCTATGGACCGGTGGGTGTCAGCGGACAGGTATTCGCTGACACCCACTGGCATCCAATCTGATCCTGT
This sequence comes from Staurois parvus, assembly GCF_062004578.1. Lineage (NCBI taxonomy): Eukaryota > Metazoa > Chordata > Amphibia > Anura > Ranidae > Staurois > Staurois parvus. The sequence continues at coordinate 243,391 of NW_028318473.1, forward strand.
ATGCCAAAAACAGACGGATAGGGATCGCTCCCCATCCATTTGGTGGATCAGATCAAATGGCAGTTGGATAGAAACGGACAGGTGGTCCATTTCCATCTGACCGCCCCATAGAAGACAAGCTGTGTCAGTGGTCATAAACCTGTCATCTGCTTGTTCAGTGGGGATCAGCGGAGAGATCCCCTCTAAGCAGGAGAATCTGCTGAGAGGTCCACCCCGTCTGAAAGGGGCCATATACTGCAGAATGGTACATGACAGCAGGGCAGAAAGCTGTGAAAATACGCACAGCATAGTAACAGATAGCAGCCAATCACATATCAGCGTCCTGTATTTGGACCAGTTTCTGGTTGCTATGGGTTACTGCAGTTTTGTGCATCTCTGGCAGCCTTTTCACTGTTTTTAATAGTAGTTTCGGTGTGTTTAGTCAGCCTATGTTTATTTGTATCCTTCATCTCTGTATTTCTTTGTTTTTAATTATTATTTATGCAGTATGTTATTTGTAGAGCACATTGATGTTTGTATGCTATATGACCACATAGGAAATCTGTCACCAGAGCCAATATAAATTGGGTGATTGGCAGGATATATCATTGCTTTCCATAGTTCTGCAGTGTGCAGATCCAGAATCCACTCCCAGCATAGACAACAGGCAACATTGATACCTGTAAGGTTCTGCACTTGGGGGGCTAAGAATATACATGCATCATACATGCTAGGGGGGGGGGTACAACTGGGGGAATCAATGGTGGAGAAGGATCTGGGGGTTCTGGTAGATCACAAGCTTAATAATGGCATGCAATGCCAAGCTGCGGGTTCTAAAGCGAGCAAAATCCTCTCTTGTATTAAAAGAGGTATAGACTCCAGAGAGAGATATCATATTACCCCGGTACAAATCATTAGTAATACCTCATCTGGAATATGCAGTTCAGTTTTGGGCACCAATTCACAAAAAGAACATTGGGGAACTGGAGAAAGTACAGAGAAGGGCAACCAAACTGATAAGAGGCATGGAGGAGATCAGCTATGAGGAAAGATTGGAGGAACTGAATTTATTCTCTTTTGAGAAGAGGAGATTAAGGGGGGATATGATCACCATGTATAATACATAAGGGGGGATATGATCACCATGTATAATACATAAGGGGGGATATGATCTCCATGTATAATACATAAGGGGGGATATGATCTCCATGTATAATACATAAGGGGGATATGATCTCCATGTATAATACATAAGGGGGATATGATCTCCATGTATAATACATAAGGGGGGATATGATCTCCATGTATAATACATAAGGGGGGATATGATCTCCATGTATAATACATATGGGGGGATATGATCTCCATGTGGAATACATAAGGGGGGATATGATCTCCATGTATAATACATAAGGGGGGGATATGATCTCCATGTATAATACATAAGGGGGGATATGATCTCCATGTATAATACATAAGGGGGGATATGATCTCCATGTATAATACATCAGTGGTTCATATAGTGAACTCGGTGTAGAGTTATTCCCCCTGAGGTCATCACAGAGGACAAGGGGGCACTCTTTACATCGGGAGGAAAAGAAATGTAATCTCCAAACACGGAAAGGTTTCTTCACAGTGAGAGCTGTGAAAATGTGGAATAGACTCCCTCAAGAGTTAGTTCCCTGTGGCTGCTTTTTGAAAATGGTGCAATAACCTTTTTTTGCAGGAAACGCAGGCACAGAAATTCTTTCAAATGAATGAGCTGCTTTGTCTGCGCAAACCAGTGTGAGCCTAGCCTTCCAAAGTACGAAGACCACGGAGTGCCAGGCAGCTAGCATTGTTAGGAGTCCAGCATTGTCCAGCACCATATTTCTTAATACTGGCTTCCTTTAATACCATGAGGGCGGCACAGTGACTAAATGGTTAGCACTTCCGCCTGGCAGTAGTAGGGTTGTTGGTTAAAATCCCAACCACAGCACCACCTGCCTGGAGTTTGCATGTTCTCCCTGTGCCTGCGTGGGTTTCCTCCAGGTACTCCGGTTTCCTCCCACACTCCAAAGACATACTGGTAGGTGAATTGGCTCCTGTCTAATTTGGCCCTAGTATGTGTATGTATGAATGTGAGTTAGGGACCTTAGATTGTACACCCCTTGAGGGTTAGGGACTGATGTGAATGTACAATATATATGTAAAGAGCTGTGTAAATTGACGGCGCTATAGAAGTACCTGAAATAATATATAATGAGATCATTTCTTCTGCAGATAAAACAGTAAATTGTACCAGCTATTTTCTTTTTCCTATAAAGACAGTAAAATCAGTTTATAAAACACAATATGGCGGAATTTGCGGTGTTAAGCCAAGTGCATACAGAGTACAGTGGCCGTGTTTGCGTTTGTCAATGGGACCGATGTTCAGGCAAAGGCTGGCTCTGGGGTGAGGTGGAGTTGTTCTAAACATATCTAGAGACTTCCAGAGCTCTATGTAGACAGTACAGCATTTTCTTCATAAAGCAGCCACAGCTTCTTTGTGTGGAAATAGTGGGCTCTCTGAAGATGGCCAACACCCCCCCTGCGAAGTCAAAGTTAGAGAACTCTAATTGGCAGGGAGTATGAGCCTTCTCCTTGGAGAGGTCTAGTTCTTTTATATCAGGGGGTGTATGGGACCTCTGCAGAGAGACTACTGTTCCCACACAGAGAATAAAGGTCCTTCTCTGCAGCTGTTGGCAGGGGACAGGCTTCTCTACCCAGGCTGGCTGTGGCTGCTTTTTAAAGAAGATGATCTGTAAGGCTTGGAACACCTGTGTAGCACTACCCCCTTAGGAGTTGCAAAGAGATTTCGGGTCCCCCTATAGCAGGCGTCTCCAAACTTTCTAAACAAAGGGCCAGTTTACTGTCCTTCAGGCTTTAGGGGGGCCAACGTCAGCGGGAATAGACAATGCCTCATATTTGGTGACAGTGGGAGGGATAGTGCCCCATTTTTGGTGTCAGTGGGAAGAATTGCAACCCATTGTATCAGTGGGAAGAACTGTGCCCCATCGTTGGTGTTGAGAGGAATTGTGGCCCATAGTTGCTGTCATTGGCAGGAATTGTGCCCCATCATTGATGTCATTGTAGGAATTGTGCCCCATCATTGGTGTCATTGGTAGGAATTGTGCCCCATCATTGGTGTCATTGGCAGGAATTGTGCCCCATCATTGGTCTCATTGGCAGGAATTGTGCCCCATCATTGGTGTCATTGGTAGGAATTGTGCCCCATCATTGGTGTCATTGGCAGGAATTGTGCCCCATCATTGGTGTCATTGGCAGGAATTGTGCCCCATCATTGGCAGGAATTGTGCCCCATCTTTGGAAGGAATTGTGCTTTTTAGTTTGGTGTCTGTAGGGGGAATTATGCCTCATTGTTGGTATCAGTGGATGAAATAGTGCCCCAAGGGCCAGATAAAAGCAAGCAAAGGGCGGCAGTTTGGAGACCAGTGCCCTATAGTCTTCACAGCCAGGCAACATGCATCTTCACGCAGGCTTGGAGAGCTAGCCAGCATCTCCAAATGTACCACCCCAGACCCTAGATGAACTCCTCTTCCTTCACCCAGCAATCTGGAGGTATTCCTGAACAGGGGATCTGATATCTGTTGCTTTAAGAAATGGACAGTCCCAGGTAGATGGCAAATCTGGTTTCCCTCTAGCGTGCTCCTTCCTCTATTCACCCAGCGGGTGCAGGGGTACACACTCAGATCCTCTCCTGTACTGCTGATTGGTTGGTGGCTGCTACCAGGCCTTCTCACCAGGACCCATTGTGACCGATTCTCACCAAGATCCAGTGTGACCGCTTCTCACCGGGATCCAGCGTGACCGATTATCACAAGGATCCAGTGTGGCCGCTTCTCACCAGGACCCAGTGTTACCGGTTCTCACCAGGATCCATTGTGACCACTTCTCACCAGGATCCAGCATGACCGGTTATCACCAGGACCCAGCGTAACCGCTACTCACCAGGACCCAGCGTGAATGGTTCTCACCAGGATCCAGCGTGACCGCTACTCACCAGGACCCAGCGTGAATGGTTCTCACCAGGACCCAGCATGATTGGTTCTCACCAGGACCCAGCATGATTGGTTCTCACCAGGACCCAGCGTGAACGGTTCTCACCAGGATCCAGCTTGACCGCTACTCACCAGGACCCAGCGTAAATGGTTCTCACCAGGACCCAGCGTGATTGGTTCTCACCAGGACCCAGCATGATTGGTTCTCACCAGGACCAAGCATTAGCGGTTCCCACCAGGACCCAGCGTGACTGGTTCTCACTAGGATCCAGCGTGAATGGTTCTCACCAGGATCCAGTGTGACCGGTTCTCACCAGGATCCAGCGTGACCGGTTCTCACCAGGATCTAGCGTGACCGGTTCTCACCAGGATCTAGCGTGACCGGTTCTCACCAGGATCCAGCGGGACCGGCTCTCACCAGGATCCAGTGTGACAAGCTCTCGCCAGTATTCAGCATGAACGGTTCTCACCAGGACCCAGCGTGAATGGTTCTCACCAGGACCCAGCGTGAATGGTTCTCACCAGGACCCAGCGTGAATGGTTCTCACCAGGACCCAGCGTGAATGGTTCTCACCAGGACCCAGCGTGAACGGTTCTCACCAGGATCCAGCGTGACCGCTACTCACCAGGACCCAGCCTGAATGGTTCTCACCAGGACCCATCGTGAATGGTTCTCACCAGGACCCAGCATGATTGGTTCTCACCAGGATCCATCGTGAATGGTTCTCACCAGGACCCAGCATGATTGGTTCTCACCAGGACCCATCGTGAATGGTTCTCACCAGGACCCAGCGTGATTGGTTCTCACCAGGACCCATCGTGAATGGTTCTCACCAGGACCCAGCGTGATTGGTTCTCACCAGGACCCAGCGTGATTGGTTCTCACCAGGACCCAGCGTGATTGGTTCTCACCAGGACCAAGCATTAGCGGTTCCCACCAGGACCCAGCGTGACTGGTTCTCACCAGGATCCAGTGTGAACGGTTCTCACCAGGATCCAGCGTGACCGGCTTTCACCAGGATCTAGCGTGACCGGTTCTCACCAGGATCCAGCGTGACCGGCTCTCACCAGGATCCAGTGTGACCAGCTCTCGCCAGTATTCAGCATGAACGGTTCTCACCAGGATCCAGCATGACCGGTCCTCAGCAGGATCCAGCGTGACCGGTTCTAACCAGGATCCAGCTTGACCGGTTCTCACCAGGATCCAGCGTGAACGGTTCTCACCAGGACCCAGCGTGACCACTTTTCACCGGGACCCAGTGTGGCCGCTTCTCATCGGGACCCAGTGTGGCCGCTTCTCATCGGGACCCAGTGTGACCGCTTCTCACCAGGATCCGAAACAAATACAAAGAAGTTGTGTATAGTTGGTATATTGTATAGTTTTGTGGCGTGTTGATTGTATATGTAGATACATGTCATGACACGTGTACATCTCATGTTATAACATAAACTTCCATCATCTCTGAATCACAGAGCCGGCTTTCCATTGACTTTCTCTCTGGGAGATTCACACCCTCCTCTCCCCTCCCGCATTTCTCAGCCTCTCGTCATTCCAGCTCTGTGATTCATAATCTACATCCAGCCGGCCAATCCGAGCGTTCTATGTACAGATCAGAGTTTCTGCCTTTAGGGCCGGTTCACACCATAGAAACGCAGTCCAGATGCGTTCCGGATGTGTTTCTGCATGTGCATTTGTGATGCATTTTTGGCACGTTTAAGTGCATTTTTGATGCATTTTTGGCAAGTTCCGGTGCATTTGTGATAAGTTTAGTTGCATTTTTTATGCATTTTTGGCACGTTTCGGTGCATTTTTGATGAGTTCTGGTTCACTTGTTCCCCTCTATTTTTCTTCAATTTAAATACTTGGTACTTATATAGCGCCATCAATGTATGCAGCGCTTTACATATACAGTCAGGTCCATAAATATTGGGACATCGACACAATTCTAACATTTTTGGCTCTATACACCACCACAATGGATTTGAAATTAAACGAACAAGATGTGCTTTAACTGCAGACTGTCAGCTTTAATTTGAGGGTATTTACATCCAAATCAGGTGAACGGTGTAGGAATTACAACAGTTTGCATATGTGCCTCCCACTTGTTAGGGGACCAAAAGTAATGGGACAATTGGCTTCTCAGCTGTTCCATGGCCAGGTGTGTGTTATTCCCTCATTATCCCAATTACAATGAGCAGATAAAAGGTCCAGAGTTCATTTCAAGTGTGCTATTTGCATTTGGAATCTGTTGCTGTCAACTCTCAAGATGAGATCCAAAGAGCTGTCACTATCAGTGAAGCAAGCCATCACTAGGCTGAAAAAACAAAACAAAGCCATCAGAGAGATAGCAAAAACATTAGTCGTGGCCAAAACAACTGTTTGGAACATTCTTAAAAAGAAGGAACGCACCGGTGAGCTCAGAAACACCAAAAGAATCGGAAGACCACGAAAAACAACTGTGGTGGATGACTGAAGAATTCTTTCCCTGGTGAAGAAAACGCCCTTCACAACAGTTGGTCAGATCAAGAACACTCTCCAGGAGGTAGGTGTATGTGTGTCAAAGTCACCAATCAAGAGAAGACTTCACCAGAGTGAATACAGAGGGTTCACCACAAGATGTAAACCATTGGTGAGCCTCAAAAACAGGCAGGCCAGATTAGAGTTTGCCAAACGACATCTAAAAAAGCCTTCACAGTTCTGGAACAACATCCTATGGACAGATGAGACCAACATCAACTTGTACCAGAGTGATGGGAAGAGAAGAGTATGGAGAAGGAAAGGAACTGTTCATGATCCTAAGCATACCACCTCATCAGTGAAGCATGGTGGTGGTAGTGTCATGGCGTGGGCATGTATGGCTGCCAATGGAACTGGTTCTCTTGTATTTATTGATGATGTGACTGCTGACAAAAGCAGCAGGATGAATTCTGAAGTGTTTCGGGAATATTATCTGCTCATATTCAGCCAAATGCTTCACAACTCATTGGACGCCACTTCACAGTGCAGATGGACAATGACCCAAAGCATACTGCAAAAGCAACCAAAGAGTTTTTTAAGGGAAAGAAGTGGAATGTTATGCAATGGCCAAGTCAATCACCTGACCTGAATCCGATTGAGCATGCATTTCACTTGCTGAAGACAAACCTGAAGGGAAAATGCCCCAAGAACAAGCAGGAACTGAAGACAGTTGCAGTAGAGGCCTGGCAGAGCATCACCAGGGATGAAACCCAGCGTCTGATGATGTCTATGCATTCCAGACTTCAGGCTGTAATTGACTGCAAAGGATTTGCAACCAAATATTAAAAAGTGAAAGTTTGATTTATGATTATTATTCTGTCCCATTACTTTTGGTTCCTTAACAAGTGGGAAGCACATATGCAAACTGTTGTAATTCCTACACCGTTCACCTGATTTGGATGTAAATACCCTCAAATTAAAGCTGACAGCCTGCAGTTAAAGCACATCTTGTTCGTTTCATTTCAAATCCATTGTGGTGGTGTATAGAGCCAAAAATGTTAGAATTGTGTCGATGTCCCAATATTTATGGACCTGACTGTATATAGTACATTCACATCAGTCCCTAACCCTCAAGGGGTGTACAATCTAAGGTCCCTAATTCACATTCATACATTCACATACTAGGGACAATTTAGACAGGAGCCAATTAACCTACCAGCATGTCTTTGGAGTGTGGGAGGAAACCGGAGTACCCGGAGGAAACCCACGCAGGCACAGGGAGAACAAACAAACTCCAGGCAGGAGGTGCCGTGGTTGGGATTTGACCCAGCAACCCTAGTACTGCCAGGCAGAAGTGCTAACCACTTAGCCACTTTGGTGCGTTCCGGTGCATTTTTAATGTGTTTTACCACTTTCCAGTACAGTTCTATGCAGGGAAAATGCAGCCTGTTCTACTTTTTTTTTCTGCAACTGGAACTGCAAGCACTGATGCCATTGACATCCATATAACCTACTTTCTGTGCGTTTTGGATGCAGAAAAAAGCAACTGAAACGCATGTAGTGTGAACTGGTCCTTAGCGGGGGTTTTTTTTCTGCTGGAAAAATGCTCCCAAAAACTCTACAAAAATTGTATTTTTCTGCTCCTAAATGCTGACACTTGGAAAACGCTACTAGCCTAAAATAGTGTGCATGGACTCACAGCAAAAAACTAGCTTCTAGGAGAGAAAAAAAAATGCTGATAACAGCTTCTAGGAGCTTACAGAAATGCTAGTGTGCATGGAGCCTAATAGGTCCTACATAGTTACGTTTTACTAGACCTCTGGGGAAGTGTGCAATCAGATTGTAGCATGTATGGCCATCATAAGACTGAATCTCCTTGTATGTGGCTAGGTTCACACCTATGCAGTTTGTGTTTGACCCATTTCTGTATTTTTGCACCTGCATTTTTGACGCGTTTTGCGGTTTTATTTATTCTTGTTGCTAGGCAGATTTAAAACGCATCAAAAATGAGGTAAAAGCACAGCAAAAACGCACTAAATGTTTTTCCATTGAAGTCTATAGAACCAAAAATGCAACTTTTTGCGCTCAAAAAAGTCCCTGACCTTTTCCAAAAAAACGCATCGGGTGAAAACGTGGAGATGTACGCCCCTTCAGGGTTAGGGACTGATGTGAATGTACAATATATATGTAAAGCGCTGTGTAAATAGATGGCGCTATATACCATATTTTTCGCTCCATAAAACGCACTTTTTTCCCCCCAAAAAAGGGGGAAAATGTCAGTGCGTCTTATGGAGCGAATATAAAGCGGCCGGTCTGGTATTTCTGCTGCCACCATGTCAGAATACCGGGCCGGCCGCTCAGCTGTTCTCTCCTGCAGGGCCTTACTTGTTCCTCGCTCCAGCGCTGCACAGTCTTCCCGCGCCAGCTTCTTTGACAGCCGGGTGCCCACTGCGCTTTGTGAATGGTCCGGTGTCTTCTGGGACACATGACAGGTCCCAGAAGACGCCGGGCCATTCACAAAGCGCAGCGCTTCTCGCGCATGCGCAGTGGGCACCTGGCTGTCACAGAAGCAGCCGCGGGAAGAAGAGGGAAGGACAACTCTGCGGAAGTGGGAGCGGGTACCTCTCAAATTCAGGTACCCACTCCCCCTCCCTCCCAAAGGTCAGCAGTCTCTGGTCATCCCCTGTACTGTCTGCAGTCTCTGGTCATCCCCTGCACTGTCTGCAGTCTCAGGTCATTCCCTGCACTGTCTGCAGTCTCTGGTCATCTCCTGTACTGTCTGCAGTCTCTGGTCATCTCCTGTACTGTCTGCAGTCTCTGGTCATCCCCTGCACTGTCTGCAGTCTCAGGTCATTCCCTGCACTGTCTGCAGTCTCTGGTCATCTCCTGTACTGTCTGCAGTCTCTGGTCATCTCCTGTACTGTCTGCAGTCTCTGGTCATCTCCTGTACTGTGTCCGCAGTCTCTGGTCATCCCTGTGCTGTCTGCAGTCTCTGGTCATCCCTGTGCTGTCCGCAGTCTCTGGTCATCCCTGTGCTGTCCGCAGTCTCTGGTCATCTCCTGTACTGTCCGCAGTCTCTGGTCATCCCTTGTACTGTCTGCAGTCTCTGGTCATCTCCTGTACTGTCTGCAGTCTCTGGTCATCTCCTGCACTGTCTGAAGTCTGTGGTCATCCCCTGCACTGTCTGCAGTCTCTGGTTATTCCCTGCACTGTCTGCAGTCTCTGGTCATCTGTACTGTGTCCCTGGTATTTTCCCTGTACTATGTCTGCAGTCTCTGGTCATCTCCTGTACTGTGTCCACAGTCTCTGGTCATCTCCTGTACTGTGTCTGCAGTCTCTGGAGTCTCTGGTCATCTCCTGTACTGTGTCCGCAGTCTCTGGTCATCTCCTGTACTGTGTCCGCAGTCTCTGGTCATCTCCTGTACTGTGTCCGCAGTCTCTGGTCATCCCCTGTACTATGTCTGCAGTCCATTGGTTCAGAATATTTTTTTTTCTTGTTTTTCACCTCTATAACCTAGGCGCGTCGTATGGTCAGGTGCGTCTTATGGAGGGAAAAATATGGTAAGTACCTGAAATAAATAAATGAAATAATAAATGTGAACATGTCCCATAGGAAATCATGTTAAATGGACTGCACTGCGTTTCTGCAAAACGCTGTGGAAAACGCTTAGGTGTGAACCTGGGGTATGCCCAGCTGTGACTGGTTCTCTTTAATACACTTTACTTCCCCAAAGCCAATAACAGGAGGAAGTCATGGGATCACGCTGTGACATGGAACGTCTGTGAAATCCCCGGACTGACTTGGTGAAGGAACTCATTGATGAGACTCTACAGGACAGGGAAGTTTGGAGCTCAGCACTTTTGCTGGGAAATGAACTGAGGTTGTGAAAATAACAGGGAACTTCTGAAGATACAAAATCACAACCCAGGAAGATAATATCACTTCGTATATACTAGGTATAAAAAAACAAGTTGCATAGTTTATAAAAAAAAAAATTAAGAAACCCCCTGAGGTCTATCCAGTATGACCTATGTGTGTGATTTGTATTCTCGAACAATACCCATAGCTCTGTATATTATGACATCTAAACAGGGGTGTATTAAGAACAAGGCAAACTAGGCACTTGCCTAGGGCGGCATTTATCAGGGGGGCAGCACCTCCTACAGAAGAAGGGATGGAAGAAGGGACACGTGCACCATGGGAACCAGGTGGGATCCGAGAGAGGCTGCGGGCTGCTTGATGGTGTATGTAGAGCCTGACTCTCGGGGATGTCCAGAGCTGTGAAGATGGGTGTCTTTCTCTCTATCGCCGGGGGGGGGGTTGGTGGAAGGCTCTCCCAGATGGGGGGCAGGGGTGTTGTTGGTCAATGGCAGGCTCTCTCTGTGGGAGGGGAAAGAGGGGGGGGGGTTGGTTAGTGTCAGCGGGGCAGACGATTTTTGTGTTGCCTAGGGCAGCACAAAACCTAAATACACCACTGCATCTAAACATTTTTTCGAGGTGTCAGTTCTCCCAGACAGTACCACTTCCTGAGGGAGAGAGTTCCACTTTTTAATTTTCACACATAAAGGAGTTTCACATTTGTACTGCTCTAACTGTAAAGAACACTTTCCTCAAAGGTTAAAACTCCTTTCTTCTAACCTCAAATTGCGGTCAGATGCCCACTTCAGGGAACTTAGAGTAAAGCAGCCCATAGATGATTTGAGGGTTAAGCCCAGGTTCACACTGATGCGGTGTGGAATTTGCACCAGTTTCTGCGCATCATAATTGCATAATCAACATTCCAAAGACATGCTGGTAGGTGAATTGGCTCCTGTCTAAATTGTCCCTAGTATGTGTATGTATGAATGTGAGTTAGGGACCTTAGATTGTACGCCCCTTGAGGGTTAGGGACTGATGTGAATGTACAATATATATCTAAAGCGCTGTGTAAATTGACGGTGCTATACAAGTACCTGAAATAAATAATAATAATTAACAACACCCCGAATTTGCATATGCGTTTTTACTGCACTTTTGCCGCACTTTCTGAGCATTTTTTAAGGGACACGTGACTTAAAAACTGCACCAAAAACAGTTCTCAAAGGTGTTTTTGAGGCGGTTTCAGGCATTTTTAGGTGTTTTTAAGGCATTTTTCACCAAACATGCCCCAAAGATGCAGCAAGCAGGAGTTTTTACACGGAACCACAAGCACAGCACCTACTGTATAAGCTGCAGTTTCTAAAGCGAGCAAAATCCTCTCTTGTATTAAAAGAGGTATAGACTCCAGAGAGAGAGATATCATTTCCCCCGGTACAAATCATTAGTAATACCTCATCTGGAATATGCAGTTCAGTTTTGTGCACCAATTCACAAAAAGAACATTGGGGAACTGGAGAAAGTACAGAGAAGGGCAACCAAACTGATAAGAGGCATGGAGGAGCTCAGCTATGAGGAAAGATTAGAGGAACTGAAGAGGAGATTAAGGGGGATATGATCTCTATGTATAATACATAAGGGGGGATATGATCTCCATGTATAAAATATAAGGGGGATATGATCTCCATGTATAATACATAAGGGGGGATATGATCTCCATGTATAATACATAAGGGGGGATATGATCACCATGTATAATACATAAGGGGGGATATGATCTCCATGTATAATACATAAGGGGGGATATGATCTCCATGTATAATACATAAGGGGGATATGATCTCCATGTATAATACATAAGGGGGGATATGATCTCCATGTATAATACATAAGGGGGGATATGATCACCATGTATAATACATAAGGGGGATATGATCTCCATGTATAATACATAAGGGGGGATATGATCTCCATGTATAATACATAAGGGGGGATTTATGTTCTCCATGTATAATACAAAAGGGGGGATATGATCTCCATGTATAAATACATCAGTGGTTCATATAGTGAACTCGGTGTAGAGTTATTCACCCTGAGGTCATCACAGAGGACAAGGGGGCACTCTTTACATCTGGAGGAAAAGAAATTTCATCTCCAAACACGGAAAGGTTTCTTCACATTAAGAGCTGTGAAAATGTGGAATAGACTCCCTCAAAAGTTGGTTCTGGCCAGCTCAGTGGATTGCTTTAAAAAAGTCCTGGATTGTTTCTTGGATACATAGAATATAACTGGATACTAACATTTATAGGTAAAGTTGATCCAGGGAATATCCGATTGCCTCTCAGGGATCAGGAAGGAATTTTTTCCCTGTAGGAGCAAATTGGATCATACTTTGCTGGGTTTTTTGCCTTTCTCTGGATCAACTGTGGGTGTAGGATTATAACTTTTTTTTGGTTGAACTTTTGTCTTTTTTCAGCCAGACTGACTATGCAACTATATTGGACTATGTATGATTCTTCCTCCCACAAATACTTCAACCCACTGTCATACTGGAGTGTATAATTGTTAATAGGAATGCTGTTCACCTGTGCCTTAGTTGTAGATACCTTTCAATCTTGTATACTTGGCCAAATTGTTTCCCGTCCTGTGTAATGGTTTTCTAATGTACAGGTGAAACTCGAAAAATTAGAATATCGTGCAAAAGTTCATTTATTTCAGTAATGCAACTTAAAAGGTGAAACTAATATATGAGATAGACTCATTACATGCAAAGCAAGATAGTTCAAGCCGTGATTTGTCATCATTGTGATGATTATGGCTTACAGCTCATGAAAACCCCAAATCCACAATCTCAGAAGATGAGAATATTGTGAAAAGGTGCAATATTCTCGGCTCAAAGTGTCCCACTCTAATCAGCTAATTAAGCCATAACACCTGCAAAGGGTTCCTGAGCCTTTAAATGGTCTCTCAGTCTGGTTCAGTAGGAATCACAATCATGGGAAAGACTGCTGACCTGACAATTGTGCAGAAAACCATCATTGACACCCTCCATAAGGAGGGAAAGCCTCAAAAGGTAATTGCAAAAGAAGTTGGATGTTACCAAAGTGCTGTATCAAAGCACATTAATAGCAACTTATGTGGAAGGGAAATGTGTGGAAGAAAAAGGTGCACAAGAAGCAGGGATGACCGCAGCCTGGAGAGGATTGTCAGGAAAAGGCCATTCAAAAGTGTTGGGGACTTTCACAAGGAGTGGACTGAGGCTGGAGTCAGTGCATCAAGAGCCACCACACAGAGACGGATCCTGGACATGGGCTTTAAATGTTGTATTCCTCTTGTCAAGCCGCTCCTGGACAACAAACAACGTCAGAAGTGTCTTAACTGGGCTAAAGAAAAACAGACCTGGTCAGTTGCTCAGTGGTCTAAAGTCCTCTTTTCTGATGAGAGCAACTTTTGCATCTCATTTGGAAACCAAGGACCCCGAGTATGGAGGAAGAATGGAGAAGCACACACTGCAAGATGCTTGAAGTCCAGTGTGAAGTTTCCACAGTCTGTGTTGATTTGGGGAGCCATGTCATCTGCTGGTGTTGGTCCACTGTGCTTCATTAAGTCCAGGGTCAATGCAGCCGTATACCAGGAGATTTTGGAGCACTTCATGCTTCCTTCCACAGACAAGCTTTATGGGGATGCTGACTTCATTTTCCAGCAGGACTTGGCACCTGCCCACACTGCCAAAAGCACCAAAACCTGGTTCAATGACCGTGGGATTACTGTGCTTGATTGGCCAGCAAACTCGCCTGAGCTGAACCCCATAGAGAATCTATGGGGCATTGCCAAGAGAAAGATGAGAGACATGAGACCGAACAATGCAGAAGAGCTGAAGGCCACTATTGAAGCTGCCTGGTCTTCCACAACACCTCAGCAGTGCCACAGGCTGATAGCTTGCATGCCACACCGCATTGAGGCAGTAATTGCTGCAAAAGGGGCCCAAACCAAGTACTGAGTACATATGCATGCTTATACTTTTCAGAGGTCCGATATTGTTCTATGTACAATCCTTGTTTTATTGATTGCATGTAATATTCTCATTTTCTGAGATTGTGAATTTGGGGTTTTCATGAGCTGTAAGCCATAATCATCACAATGATGACAAATCACGGCTTGAACTATCTTGCTTTGCATGTAATGAGTCTATCTCATATATTAGTTTCACCTTTTAAGTTGCATTACTGAAATAAATGAACTTTTGTACAATATTCTAATTTTTCGAGTTTCCCCTGTACATTGCAATATTTTTTGTCTGAATAAAGAAGTTTTTGAAGTGAAAAAATGTGTAGACATTTTTACCTGTTGAACCAGAATACTCCCTCCACGCCGCCAAACAAACCTACTTCGTAACCCTCATCAACACCCTCTCCTCCAATCCTCGTCGGCTCTTCTCCACTTTCAACTCCCTACTCTCCCCCCCCCCACCCAGTACCTCACTCACCACCCACGAGATTGCCATTTACTTCCAAAATAAGATTGATGCAATCCGCAAGAACATCACCAATGCTCCACCTACCTCCCCACCTAGCCTCCCTCCCACTACAAGCCCTCCAACTCTCCCCTCCTCTGACCTTGCAACCGTCCTGCCCCCCACCACCCTTAACATCCCGCACACAATAACCCCCCCAACACTCCGCACCTTCAGCCTTGCCACCACTGAGGAGGTCACCAAATTCTTCTCAGCAGCCCGCCTCACCACTTGCCCCCTTGACCCTGTCCCCACACAACTCCTCCGGGCACCCTCCCTCTCCATCCTACGCTCCCTCACCCACATCTTCAATCTTTCCCTCTCTACTGGCGCATTCCCCTCCCCCCTAAAGCACACGCACATCACCCCCATACTCAAAAAACCCTCCTTGGACCCCACTGACTTGAACAACCTTAGACCCATCTCCCTGCTGCCATTCACTTCCAAGCTCCTTGAGCACTTAATCTACAATCGCCTAAGCGCCCACCTCACTGACAACAACCTCCTCGATCCACTACAGTCTGGCTTCCGTCCACTACACTTCACCGAAACCGCCTTACTCAAAATCACTAATGACTTTCTAACCGCCAAAGCTAATGGCCACTACTCAGTCCTCCTACTCCTCGACCTCTCCGCAGCCTTCGACACAGTTGACCACCCCCTCCTCCTCGATAAACTACACTCCCTCGGCATCAGAGATTCCACTCTCTCCTGGCTCTCTTCCTATCTATCCCAACGCTCCTACAGCATTACCTATAACGCTACCACCTCCCCCTCTCTCCCCCTCTCTGTTGGGGTCCCCCAAGGCTCCGTCTTCGGGCCCCTTCTCTTCTCCATCTACACCTCCTCCCTTAGCAAACTGATACACTCCCACGGCTTCAACTATCACCTCTACGCCGATGACACGCAAATTTACCTCTCCACCCCTCAACTCACCCCTTCAGTCTTCGCCCATATCACCCACCTGCTGAACGACATATCAGACTGGATGTCGCTCCATTTCCTCAAACTAAACCTTTCAAAAACCGAGCTCCTAATTTTCCCCCCAGCCCGCGCCCCTCTCCATCACGACCAACAACGCCACCATCAGTCCCACCCCGCAAGCCAAAGTCCTAGGTGTCACTCTAGATTCAAACCTGTCCTTCGAACCCCATGTCCAATCGCTAGCAAGCTCACGCAGGCTCCATCTCCGCAACATCTCCAAAATACGTCCGTTCCTAACCCCAAACACTACTAAACAACTCGTTCACTCCCTCATTATCTCACGCCAGGACTACTGAACTCAGCGGCCAAACTCATCCACCTTACCAACCGCTCCGCTTCTGCCACCCCCCTCTGTCATTCCCTCCACTGGCTCCCGATTGCCCGACACATCAAATTCAAACTACTAACACTGACATACAAAGCCATTCATAACGCTGCCCCCAACTACCTCACCGACCTGATACCCAAATACCACCCTAACCGTAATCTTCGCTCCTCACAAGACCTCCTACTTTCTAGCTCCCTGGTCTCCACCTCCCACACCCGACTGCAGGACTTCTCCAGGACGTCCCCCATCCTCTGGAACTCACTACCCCAATCCATCAGACTGTCACCTACCCTCCTTACCTTTAGGCGCACCCTGAAAACCCATCTCTTCAGGGAAGCCTACCCCACCCTCACCTAACTGCCGATCTCCTCCACTCCTCCTACCACTCCATCCCCCACAGCCACTTCCTCCTGTGCCACTATCCCCTCCCTCCTAGATTGTAAGCTCGAAAGAGCAGGGCCCTCGAACACCTTGTGTATTGTATTGTTACTGTATTGTCTCATGTACTATAATGTACAGCGCTGAGAAAACCTTTCTGGCGCTATATAAATACTGTATAATAATAATAATACTGTACAAAGTTTTAATTTACTAAACCTGGGGGGGGCAATCCTCTATGTCTCTGCTATGTACCAGCGACAATATAAAATACATTGTTTGTATTACAAGGAAACCTGAATATTAATCATATCCAAAAATAAAAATGAAAGAAAAGCATGTTTCATATTTTTTAAAAAGAAATAAAATCTTTTTGTTCATTTTTATATAGGAATGTCCTGACCTAACAAAAGGGATTTCAGCGTCACACAGGCCAGAACTGGCGGGGGTTCCTAGTAATGCTCTCACTCTCTGACTCACAGGTCAGGCTCTCTATGACCAATACTGACTACAAGGCTTTGGACACATTGTGAAAGCTTCCATCAGACAGAACAGAGACTGGGAAAAGAGTTTACAGGGATTGGCTGCCCCCTAATGGATACAAAGCATAACTTCACTTTTCAGAAGACTTTCATTGGGTTGAATCGTCATTTGGGACTTTTCTTTTGTCATTACACACTGGACCATAAAGAAGCGATTTGAATATTACAGTCATTTGGATTGTACAATCTCCTATAGATTTTCCAAGAGCCATGCAACATAAGGGTCTATGCCAATTGATGTAAATTGAATGGATTATTATTATACAGTATTTATAAAGCGCCAACAGTTCGCTCAGCGCTGTACATTACAATGGGAGACAGAACATGCGACAGTACAATAACAATACAATGCGATACACGAGGGGTTCGAGGGCCCTGCTCCTTGGAGCTTACAATCTAGGAGGGAGGGGATGGTGGCACAGGAGGAGATAGCTGTGGGGGATGGAGTGGTAGGAAGAGTGGAGGAGGTCAGGAATTAGCAGGGGGTGGGGTAGGCTTCCCTGAAGAGGTGGGTTTTCAGGATGCACCTAAAGGAGAGGAGAGGAGAGTAGGTGATAGTCTGATGGATTGGGGTAGGGAGTTCCAGAGGATGGGTGACGCCCTGGAGAAGTCCTGGAGGTGGGCATGGGAGGAGACTAGGGAACTAGAGAGAAGGAGGTCTTGTGAGGAGCGGAGTGTGCATGTTGGGTGGTACTTGGATATTAGGTCGGTGATGTAGTTTGGGGCAGTATGATGGACAGCTTTGTACGTCAGCGTTAGGATTTTGAATTTGATCCATTGGGCAATCGGAAGCCAGTGGAGGGATTGGCAGAGGGGGGTGGCGGAAACGGAGCGGTTGGTAAGGTGGATGAGTCTGGATGCCGTATTCAGGATCGACTGAAGCGGGGATAGCTTGTGGCGAGGTAGGCCAGTGAGGAGGGAGTTGCAGTAATCGAGTCGTGATATGATGAGGGAGTGGATGAGCTGTTTAGTGGTTTCTGGGGTTAGGAACGTGCGGATTGTGGCGATGTTGTGGAGGTGGAGTCTGCATGAGTTTGTTAGTGATTGGACTTGGGCACTGGAAGGATAGATTAAAGTCAAGTATGACACCTAGTACTCTGGCTTGTGGGGCGGGCCTGATGGTGGCATTGTTGGACGTGATGGAGAAGTCGGGGGGGGGGGTGCACGGGCTGGGGGGAAGATGAGGAGCTCAGTTTTGGAGAGGTTCGGTTTAAGGAAGTGGATCGACATCCAATCTGATATGTCGTTCAGTAGGTTTGTGATTCAGGCAGAGACTGAGGGGGTGAGGCAAGGGGTCGAGAGATAGATTTGCGTGTCGTCGGCATAGAGGTGGTAGTTGATGCCGTGAGAGTGTATGAGTTGGCCAAGGGAGGAGGTGTAGATGGAGAAGAGAAGGGGCCCGAGGACAGAGCCTTGAGGGACCCCAACAGAGAGGGGGAGTGAGGGGGAGGTGGTAGCGTTATAGGTAACGCTGAAGGAAGGTTGTGATAGGAAGAGAGCCAGAAGAGAGAGGAATCTCTGAGGCCGAGGGAGTGTAGTTTTTTGAGGAGGAGGGGGTGGTCGACTGTGTCAAAAGCTCCGGAGAGGTTGAGGAGTAGGAGCACTGAATAGTGGCCATTAGCTTTGGTGGTTAGCAGGTCGTTGGAGAGTTTGATTAAGGCGGTTTCAGTGGAGTGTAGGGGACGTAAGCCGGACTGTAGTGGATCGAGGAGGTTGTTGTTGTTGAGGTGGGAGCTTAGGCGATTGTAGACTAAGCGCTTGAGGAGTTTAGATGTAAATGGGAGCAGGGAGATGGGTCTAAGGTTGTTCGGGTCAGTGGGGTCCAGGGAGGGCTTTGTAAGTATGGGGGTGATGTGCACGTACTTCAGAGGGGAGGGGAATGTGCCAGAAGAGAGGGAGAGATTAAAAATGCAGGTGAGGAAGAGTAGGATGGAGGAGGAGGGAGGTCGTAGGAGTTGTGAGGGGACAGGGTTGAGGGGGCAGGTGGTGGGACGGGCTTCAGAGAAGATTTTGGTGACCTCCTCAAAGGAGTGGAGTGTTGAGGGGGCTTCAGTGTGAGGAATGTTAGGTGAGGTGGAGGTCTGAACAGTGGTGAGGCCGAGGGAGAGGGGTGATGAGGGGGTTGTTGTGTGAGAGGGGATGGGTGGGGAGGAAGTTTGAGCAGCGGTGATGTCCCTGCGAATTGCGTCAATCTTGTTTTTGAAGTGATTGGCAATCTCAAGGGTGGTGAGTGAGGTGCTGGATTGAGGTGGGGGCGGAGAGAGTAGAGAGTTGAAGGCGGAGAAGAGCCAGCGAGGATTAGAGGAGAGGGTCTTGATTATATAGGTTTGTCCTCATATTGACTGATATGAATGTAAAATATATATATGTATCCATTCAAGCAACCGCAGCCCACGAACTCATAAGAAGGACATAAATTTAATTTATGTACAACGTTGCAATGGTCAGTTGAAGTAATGCAGCACCGTATTGCAAAAAATTACCTGGTCAGGAAGGTGGGTAAATCTTCTGGAGGGCAAGGGGTTAACCTCCCTGGCAGTATTCCTGAGTGTAGCTCGGGGAAAAGTTTCAGCACCACAAACGGTAACCCCGAGCTACACTCGGGAATACACTGCAGCGTTGCTCCGGGATCTCTTCTTCACTTACCTTGTCCTGCGCTCCCGCGATGTCCCTCCTGCAGTGTCCCCTGTAATGTCCTCCGGCTGATGTCGGCATCTGTCTTCCGGGTTCCGTTCCCTGCGACGTCGGGACGTACGGGGGACGGAACGGCGGGAAATTTGAAAATGACAAAAAGTGACATTCACTAAAATCACTAAAATCACATAGTATTCCATTACTGTATCAAACCATTTCACATACATTTTGTCCCGAGTGCTTTGTCCTGTGCCCTGCCTGCATTTTTACTGTTCTTTCTGCCTGGAAACTGAGAAACGTCCATGGCGTCCAAAAAGCGTCCCTTTAGGTCAAAAGCGGTTTTAGACCGGCTAGAGAACAGCGATAGTAAATCAGAACCACTTGCAGAATTGAGTGATAATAATTAGTGGGGGAAATTCATCATCAGACACTGAAAACGATTCTGCAACTTTGCTCAGCGATGTGCGAATTTGGCGCTATATTTCAAATTTCAGTGTTTTTGGTTTGATTATATTATTGAATTAAATTTATTATTATTATATTATTATTTTTTATGATTATTTATTAAATTATAATTTATGATTTCATATTTCAAATTGTAACATACCCGGGATGTTTACTAGACTCTTGTTCGGACAGATTTCAGTGAGTTATTCCTAAAAATTACAGGCCTGCAATAAAAAAAATACATATTTAAATGCAAAAAAATGTACCGCTTTGAGCACAGAAATATGGACATAATCGGACCGCTAGGGAGGTTAAAAAAAGAAAATCGGTCGTTCAATAGGCCGACGTTACCACCAACGGTAAAAAAATCGGCTCATTTTCGTCCGGTCTATGGCTGGCATTTAATTACTTCTGTCCCTGGAGAGAGCTCTGCTATTATATTTGACATTAAAAAGTATAGCAGGTGCAACATTGTATCCATTTGTATCTGTTTCTGATACAGATGGTTTTATTTGGATACAAATAGATACATTGTTGCAACCGCAATACTTTTTCATGTCAAATATAATAGCAGACTGAAATTCTTTTTCTTCTTCTCCTTTTCCTTCCTCTTCTTCTTTTTCTTCTTCTACTATTTCTTCTTCTTCTTCTCCTTTTTCTTCTTCATCTTTTTCTTGCAGGTCACGGCTCATGCGCAGATTTTTTATTGGTAAAAAGATCGGCTGATTTGCCCATCATTGCTGCGAAAATCGGCCGATCAGCAAAATCGGCCGATTTTTTCCAACTTTACCGATAAAAAAAATGTGCCAAAATCCAGAAAAACGGTCGACCAATTAACCCATTAACGGTGCGAAAATCGGCCGTTTTTTTTTTGGCCGAAACATCGGCCAATTTTCGACCCATCTATGGCCTGCATAGCATGGATGCATTTCCTAAATTTTTGCTAAAGGTGGACTATGCTTCTAACCTCTTGCCAACTGCAGATAGCCGAATGACGGCTGCACTGCGGCCGGCCAGTTCTGAGTGGATGTCATATCACGTCCTCCCAGAACACGCTCTCCTGCACGCCCCTGGGGTCGCGCACCAGGCGATCTCCATGATTACTGTGTCCTGTGGTCACAGCTGATCACGTGATATGGTAAAAGGCCAATCACAGTGGACTTTTACCAAGTGATCAGCCGTGTCCAATGAGTACTGGGAAATGCAATTGCCGGTTATCGGGTGCACTTTCCTCACGCTGTCACAGTGTGAGGAAAGTACTGCCGAGAACCGGCAGTTGTCAGAGGAGGGACCGGCACCGATCATCTGGGGCACTGATGATTAGTGCCCTGATGATTGGTGCCCAGCAGTGCCACCCACCAGTGCTGCCCATAAGTGCCCAGCAGTGGCGCACATCAGTGCCACCCACCTGTGCTCATCAGAGCAGCCCAGTAGTGCCGCCAGTCAGTGCCCAGCAGTCAGTGCCACCCATTAGTGCCCATCAGTGCTGCCCGTCAGTGCCACCCATTAGTGCCCAGCAGTGCTGCCAGTCAGTGCCCAGCAGTCAGTGCCACCCATTAGTGCCCAGCAGTGCTGCCAGTCAGTGCCCAGCAGTGCCAGCTCAACAGTGACACCTATCAGTGACCATCAGTGCCGCCTATTCGTGCACCTCATGAGTGCCACCTAGTAGTGCCCATCAGTGCTGCTTATCAGTGCATCCTCATCAATGCACATCAGTGAAGGAGAAAAATTATCTGTTTGCAAAATTGTATAATAGAAGCAAAAAAACCCTTTTTTTTTCAAAATTTTTGCTCTTTTTTTGTTTATAGCGCAAAAAAATAAAACACCCAGCAGCGAGTAAATACCACTAAAAGAAATCTCTATTTGTGTGAAAAAAATGATAAAAATCACCGACCTAAAAATGTACATCACCGACCTAATATCCAAGTACCACCCAGCACGCACATTCCGCTCCTCACAAGACCTCCTTCTCTCTAGTTCCCTGGTCTCCTCCTCCCATGCCCGCCTCCAGGACTTCTCCAGGGTGTCACCCATCCTCTGGAACTCCCTGCCCCAACCCATCAGATTATCACCTACTCTCCTCTCCTTTAGGCGCACCCTGAAAACCCATCTCTTCAGGGAAGCCTACCCCACCCCCTGCTAACTTGCGATCTCCTCCACTCTTCCTACCACTCCATCCCTTACAGCTATCTCCTCCTGTACCACCATCCCCTCCCTCCTAGATTGTAAGCTCGAAAGAGCAGGGCCCTCAATCCCCTCATGTTTTGCATTGTATTGTTATTGTTCTGTCACATGTTCTGTCCCCCTTTGTAATGTACAGCGCTGAGCGAACTATTGGCGCTTTATAAATACTGTATAATAATAATAATAAAAATTTCATATGGGTACAGTGTTGCATGACCGCTCAATTGTCATTCAAAGTGCGATAGCGCTGAAAGTTGAAAATTGGCCTGGGCAGGAAGGAGACAGAAGTGCCCTGTAGGTAAGGGGTTAATGTACTAGAATCCAGACCTGACTTTATTTTTATGCAGGGGATCACAATGTACTGTATGTGTGTTATGGTGAGCTACAAGGTGGGTACGTTACCTGCTACTGTAATAGTGCATTGTGTGCCATTCATTCAAAATGAATGGCACCGTAGTTCATGCATTGCAGCAACGTGAACATGTGAATGGGTAACTAATGGGGACCATAGATGGGTCCAAAATCGGCCGATTTTTTGGCCGAAAATAAAATCGGCCGATTTTCAGATTGTTAGTGGGCTATTTGTTCGGCCGTTTTTCGGTATTTTGGCAGATTTTATTTATCGGTAAAGTTGGAAAAAAATCGGCCGATTTTGCCGATCGGCCGATTTTCGCGGCAATGATGGGCAAATCGGCCGATTTTTTACCGATCATAAAATCTGCGCATGAGCAGTGACCTGCAAGAGGAAGGCAAAAAGAAGAAAAAGAAGAAGAGGAAGAGGATGAAGAAGAAGAAGAGGATGAAGAAGAGGATGAAGAAGAGGAAGAAGAAGAGGAAGAAGAAGAGGATGAAGAAGAGGATGAAGAAGAAGAGGATGATGATGAAGAAGAAGAAGAAGAGGATGAAGAAGAAGAGGATGAAGAAGAAGAAGAGGAAGAAGAAGAAGAGGATGAAAAATAAGAGGAATTCCAGTCCGGCAAAAAGTGTCCCTGCAGAGAGCTCCGCTATTTCTTTGACAGTTCCTTGACATTTACAGCGGTTGCAACATTGTATCTATTTGTTTCCGAATAAAAACATCTGTATTCTAAATGGATACAAATAGATACATTGTTGCAACCGCTATAAATGTCAAAGAACTGTCAAAGAAATAGCGGAGCTCTCTGCAGGGACACTTTTTGCCGGCTGTAGACGGGATGAAAATCGGCCGATTTTTTTTTACCATTGCTGGTAACGTCGGCCGCTTGAACGACCGATTTTTCATTTTTTTAAAGAAAAATCGGCCGTTTTTCTCCCCGTCTATGGCCTGCATAACCTACGAGGCCAAGTTGGAGCTTTTTTCAGAGATCAGTTGCACACAGTTGGAGCAATCCTATGAGATTGATAGCTGTCAGTGATGAGCTCAGGTGTGTTGGGATCTTCATCTACACTCACTTGGTCAAGACCACCAGAAAGCAGCCATCTGTACCGGGCCAACCATAAGCAGCCGAGGTATCCCTGCATGAATATACATGAGGATGCGGGGGCAATATGCCCTGCCTGTAGATGATTGGCCCATTAAAGGTGATAACACCCTGGTGGGCTTGATCAGGTGAGTTTGGATGAGGATCCCAACACACCTGAGCTTGTGTACAGGCTGTGGAACAGGTAAGTGGCAGTGCTCCATTTACAGGGTGCCTCTGTAGGGCCCGTTCACATCACTGTGATAAAACCCCCATTTGTTTGTGCCCCAAAGTTTAAGGGAAAACAGTTCTCACCACATTATATAAGGAGTTAGTGTGTTGTGCGTTTTGTTTTTTTATCTTGTTTGCTGCATCTTTTAAATGGTGGATTGATAATGCTAATGCATTGAAATGCAAAATGAATTTTAATACGTTTTCAATGACGGGTCCCTGATTTCATATTTGCAGGGAAGACATTTAAAATAGCAAAGGAGAAAAATTGCATGTAAAGCATAGCTTGTGGTCAGGGGCGGACTGACAACTCATGGGGACTCTGGACAATAGGGGATCATGGGGCCCCTGTGTCCTTGCCCAAACTCAAAAAAGCCTATGAAAAAGGTACCAGGGACATCTCATGGGGCCCCCTACTCACCCTGGGCCCTCGGGCAGTGCCCGAGTTTCAAAATGGTTAGTCCGCTCCTGCTTGTGGTGCATTATGTTTACTGCCCTGCATTAAACTGTTTATTCTTTTAACTACTTCCTGAATGCCCTATAGCAGAAATACTGCTACAAGGTGGCAGGGATGTGCAAAATTGTGTGTGTGTATATATGTGTGTGTGTATATATGTGTGTGTGTATATATGTGTGTGTGTATATATGTGTGTGTGTATATATGTGTGTGTGTATATATGTGTGTGTGTATATATGTGTGTGTGTATATATGTGTGTGTGTATGTGTGTGTATATATGTGTATATATATTTTACATTTCTGGGTATGGGGCGTGTGCATGCACCATCCTATTTACGCCACCATTGGTGGCTACAGATGTCAATCACCGGGTCCCAGCTGGAAATTCCCTGCCAGCACCCTGCAGTCGCTGAGTATCGCTGACCGGGGAGATATCTGTGTGTAAGCCCTGGTTCACACTGATGTGGTGCGGAACTTGCAGCGTTTTCAGTGCGAATTCTGCACCGCATCAGAATCGCACCCCGTTCATGTGAACCGCTGCAGATGTGTATGTTATGTTAACACCCCGAAAGCAGTCTGCAAAACACGGTACGATGTGAAGAATTGGATCGCATAGGTGTTTGTATACCTATGCGATCCGATTCTACTGCAGACCCAAAAAAAGGGTCCTGCACTTTTTGGGTGCGGTGCGAATAGAGCCATACAAAAGGTATGGCTCCAATCGCACCGCACACAAATCGCATGTGATTTGCACAGGAATGCAGTTCCTGTGCGAATCGCATGCGATATACGGAGCTGCATGCATGTGAACCCGGGCTAAACAACACAGGTCTCTCTCATGCCAGCAGTAACATGCTGCTGTGTATTTCTTGCACAGCAGTATCTTTCCCTAGTAATACACACAGTAACACCGCACACAGTTAACCCTTTGGTTGCCCCACATGTTAACTCCTTCCTGCCCAGTGTCAGCTTTTTATTAGCACTGATCACTGTATTTGTGTCTCTGGGGATGTCAGTGACAGTCAGTTCTCCTCCACTGTCAGAATGCCCGCTGCAGTCCTGCTGATTGCCACCATTACTAGTATTAAAAAAATTCCAGTATCTATACCGCCATTTATAGACACTATAACTTTCACCTAAACCAAATAATTCACATGTATTGGTTTTTGTTTGGTTTTTTTTTTTTTTTACTTTTTCTCTACTGGATATGTTTTATAGCAAAAAGTCAAAAATAGTTGGTTTTTTTTTTCCAATTTCTTTATCTTTTTTTGTTTATAGAGCAAAAAAAGAAAAACCGCACAGGTGATCAAATGCCACTGAAAGAAAAGCTCTATTTGTGAGAAAAAGGACACAGACTTCATCTGGGTAC
Organism: Staurois parvus; assembly: GCF_062004578.1. Lineage (NCBI taxonomy): Eukaryota > Metazoa > Chordata > Amphibia > Anura > Ranidae > Staurois > Staurois parvus. The sequence continues at coordinate 269,231 of NW_028318473.1, forward strand.
AGCATTGCATGACAGCGCAATTGTCAGTTAAAGTAAAGCAGCGCTGTATCGCAAACAATAGCCTGGTCAGGAAGGGGGGTTAATCCTCTGGAGGGCAAGGGGTTAAAAATGCATTCACTTCTTACAACAATGGTGGCTGATGGAGGCCCTTTAACTGTGGATAGTCAGAGTACGGAGAACGTTTCCACCTGCTGGCCAAACCATGCAATGACAGAAATACAGCTTCTTAGATGAGAACCTGCGCAGTTCCTGCTGTCTGCATTGACCATTTCTAGAGAGTCTGTTATTTAGAACTCAAAGCTGTAAACTTTTCTGTTATTTAGCGCAAGGGTCTCTAGACTTTCTAAACAAAGGGCCAGCATACTGTCTTTCAAACTTTAGGGGTGCTGGACTGTGGCCACTCGGAATAACAATTTGTCCTGGCATCACCTGGAGTAAATGTGCATCTTTGGCATTAGGGAGAGGAATAGGACCCCATTGTTGGTGTCAGTGGGAGCTATAATGCACCGTTGTTGGTGTCAGTGGGAGCTATAGTGCACCGTTGTTGGTGTCAGTGGGAGCTATAGTGCACCGTTGTTGGTGTCGGTGGGAGCTATAGTGCACCGTTGGTGTCGGTGGGAGCTATAGTGCACCGTTGGTGTCGGTGGGAGCCATAGGACCCCGTTGTTGGCGTCAGTGGGAGCCATAGGACCCCGTTGTTGGCGTCAGTGGGAGCCATAGGACCCCGTTGTTGGCGTCAGTGGGAGCCATAGGGCGCCGTTGTTGGCGTCAGTGGGAGCCATAGGGCGCCGTTGTTGGCGTCAGTGGGAGCCATAGGGCGCCGTTGTTGGCGTCAGTGGGAGCCATAGGGCGCCGTTGTTGGCGTCAGTGGGAGCCATAGGGCGCCGTTGTTGGCGTCAGTGGGAGCCATAGGGCGCCGTTGTTGGCGTCAGTGGGAGCCATAGGGCGCCGTTGTTGGCGTCAGTGGGAGCCATAGGGCGCCGTTGTTGGCGTCAGTGGGAGCCATAGGGCGCCGTTGTTGGCGTCAGTGGGAGCCATAGGGCGCCGTTGTTGGCGTCAGTGGGAGCCATAGGGCGCCGTTGTTGGCGTCAGTGGGAGCCATAGGGCGCCGTTGTTGGCGTCAGTGGGAGCCATAGGGCGCCGTTGTTGGCGTCAGTGGGAGCCATAGGGCGCCGTTGTTGGCGTCAGTGGGAGCCATAGGGCGCCGTTGTTGGCGTCAGTGGGAGCCATAGGGCGCCGTTGTTGGCGTCAGTGGGAGCCATAGGGCGCCGTTGTTGGCGTCAGTGGGAGCCATAGGGCGCCGTTGTTGGCGTCAGTGGGAGCCATAGTGCGCCGTTGTTGGCGTCAGTGGGAGCCATAGTGCGCCGGTGTTGGCGTCAGTGGGAGCAATGGTGTCTTGCATCAGTGGGAGGTAAATTGCCCCAAGGGCCAGACCCGGCTCAGGGGCCACAGTTTGGAGACCACTTTTTTAGTTTAGCTGAACTCATTATTTTTGGTGACGTGAACAAACTTTCAAGTGGGAGTTTTATAAATGTCCTTCATACTGCTCTGAAAGATAGTGTCTCATCGGAAAGAATATCTTCCGCACAGCAAAGGCATTTATTCCTAGACCAATCAAATCATTCATTTCTGTCATGTATTTCCTTTTTCTGGAATGCGGGGGTTGGGGGTTGATAACGTTGCCACTGACCACCATTGCATAGGGAGGTTAAAACGCATAATAAAAACTGTCTGTAAAAGCCAGTAGTTCGGTTTATTTTTGCTCCCACTGACACCAGTGCCGGGGGGGTTGCAGCTGCGCTCCCTGACACCAGTGCCGGGGGGGTTGCAGCTGCGCTCCCTGACACCAGTGCCGGGGGGGTTGCAGCTGCGCTCCCTGACACCAGTGCCGGGGGATTGGTGCTGCTTCTACTGACAGTGCTGGCGGTTATTAGTTTGAAAGAGCCGTTAGGCTGCTTCACACTGATCAGTATTTCTTTAGTTTTTGCGTTACAAAACATAGAAGAAATAAACGCACGACCATTAGATCTTATGGAATATGTCTTCACACCAGTCAGCTATGGGTCAGTTGCATTTTTAAAAGTCCTGCATGTTGCATTTTTTGTGCATGTTTGGTGAGTGCTTACGGTCCCTTTTTTACAAAAATTTTTTTGATTAGCAGTTCAAAGAAGCAGAAGCAAAATGCATCCCGGTAAATCCTATGGAACCCTTCACACTGGTCAGTTGCATTGTTTTGAAAGTCCTGCTTGCTGCATTTTGGTGTACAAAATGCATCTCTCCAATTAAATGAATAGGGAAAAAATGCATCAAAAACACACCGCCAATGCATTTTTGGTGCCTTTTTTGAGTCGCCATTTTTCACAGGTGCAGGCAACCAGAAACATAAAGTAGCAAAAACACAAATGTTTTTTTTTTTTAAAGTAGTTTAAAAGCAGCCTAAAACAGCACCAAAAACACGCTGGCAGTTGCTTTGAATCATGTGCACTTTTTTTTTCGCAGGTGAACAACACAGAAGTTTTTTTTACTGATGTCAGGCAACCAGAAAACACGTCGGAAATGCAGCAAAAATATATTTTTTTCCACCAGAATAATGTGTAAGCAGCCATTTGGTGGCCATACATGGGTTGAAAAACCGCTCAAAAAAACACTATTGTTTGACTTAAACCATTAGTGGGTACATTTCGATTCTTATAAATCCAAAGTTTTATGGCAAAAAAAAGGAAGTGCTGTGTTGAATTTTTGTAGAATAAGAAATCGATTTTCTAAACAGTAGTAATGGAATCGATCAGAAACTGTTCAAAAAATTTACAGCACATGTGGGTGTTAAAATGTAACCCCGGAAGTGCAAACAATGGAAAGCAAGATCGTTCTCCTTGCTGAACCGTCATTCCTCTGGGGAAAAAGAAAATATCCAGGTTGCAGTTGATGTGTTTTTCTGGCTGCTTTTGCAGTGCATTTTGCATTTTTTGAACATGCCTTTTTTTATTTTTATAATTTTTTTTTTTGTTAGAAAAGTATGACAGTTTTGTTCATGTAGTGCGACTTTGATGCTACTTGAGTGCCGGAGAGTGTAAAGTCACATCAGTCGTACTACATGAACAGAACTGTCATACAAAAAAAAAGCATAAAAAATGTAACACTTGATCCATTGAAGTCTATTCATGTAAAAGGCAATCTGGTGCAGGAAAAAACGTTCCTGACCCTTTCCAAAAATTTCACAGATGTGAAATAGAGCTGTAGGAAATCATGTTAAATAGTCCATTTAGTGTGTTTCTGCAAACTGGAAAACGCACTGAAATCCGCGTACGTGTGAACCTGGGGCCAATGAAGACTTCTGAGATGATCATTTTCAGAGGCGTCTGGCAGGCAGCATGGAGGGGATGTCAGTGATGTCACCTTCTAACTGCTTGTTTCATCCCTGTACAGGTGAAACTCGAAAAATTTGATTATCGTGCAAAAGTTCATTTATTTCAGTAATGCAACTGAAAAGGTGAAACTAATATATGAGATAGACTCATTACATGAAAAGCAAGATAGTTCAAGCCGTGATTTGTCATCATTGTGATGATTATGGCTTACAGCTCATGAAAACCCCAAATCCACAATCTCAGAAAATGAGAATATTGTGAAAAGGTGCAATATTCTCGGCTCAAAGTGTCCCACTCTAATCAGCTAATTAAGCCATAACACCTGCAAAGGGTTCCTGAGCCTTTAAATGGTCTCTCAGTCTGGTTCAGTAGGAATCACAATCATGGGAAAGACTGCTGACCTGACAGTTGTGCAGAAAACCTTCATTGACACCCTCCATAAGGAGGGAAAGCCTCAAAAGGTAATTGCAAAAGAAGTTGGATGTTCCCAAAGTGCTGTATCAAAGCACATTAATAGAAAGTTATGTGGAAGGGAAAAGTGTGAAAGAAAAAGGTGCACAAGCAGCAGGGATGACCGCAGCCTGGAGAGGATTGACAGGAAAAGGCCATTCAAAAGTGTTGGGGACTTTCACAAGGAGTGGACTGAGGCTGGAGTCAGTGCATCAAGAGCCACCACACACAGATGGATCCTGGACATGGGCTTCAAATGTCGTATTTCTCTTGTCAAGGCGCTCCTGAACAACAAACAACGTCAGAAGTGTCTTACCTGGGCTAAAGAAAAACAGACCTGGTCTGTTGCTCAGTGGTCCAAAGTCCTCTTTTCTGATGAGAGCAACTTTTGCATCTCATTTGGAATCCAAGGACCCAGAGTATGGAGGAAGAATGGAGAGGCACACACCGCAACATGCTTGAAGTCCAGTGTGAAGTTTCCACAGTCTGTGTTGATTTGGGGAGCCATGTCATCTGCTGGTGTTGGTCCACTGTGTTTCATTAAGTCCAGGGCCAATGCAGCCGTCTACCAGGAGATTTTGGAGCACTTCATGCTTCCTTCCACAGACGAGTTTTATGGGGATGCTGACTTCATTTTTTAGCAGGACTTGGCACCTGCCCACACTGCCAAAAGCACCAAAACCTGGTTCAATGACCGTGGAATTGCTGTGCTTGATTGGCCAGCAAACTCACCTGACCTGAACCCCATAGAGAATCTATGGGGCATTGCCAAGAGAAAGATGAGACATGAGACCGAACAATGCAGAAGAGCTGAAGGCCGCTATTGAAGCATCCTGGTCTTCCATAACACCTCAGCAGTGCCACAGGCTGATAGCTTCCATGCCACGCCGCATTGAGGCAGTAATTGCTGCAAAAGGGGCCCAAACCAAGTACTGAGTACATATGCATGCTTATACTTTTCAGAGGTCCGATATTGTTCTATGTACAATCCTTGTTTTATTGATTGCATGTAATATTCTCATTTTCTGAGATTGTGGATTTGGGGTTTTCATGAGCTGTAAGCCATAATCATCACAATGATGACAAATCACGGCTTGAACTATCTTGCTTTGCATGTAATGAGTCTATCTCATATATTAGTTTCACCTTTTAAGTTGCATTACTGAAATAAATGAACTTTTCCACCATATTCTAATTTTTCGAGTTTCACCTGTAGATGCTGTACTACTGCACTGCCAACATGCACTGCATGGCCTGAATGGGCTATGTTCAGTAGTGGTACTGCAAGCCGAATGTGACGGGCGATCTTTACTTGCTACACCCCTGGCATGTGTACAATCCTATCTAAATTCCTCTGCAGCTTAGAGAGGGTCTGTTGGGGGAGGTGGTAAAATCACTATTCAGGCGCCTTGTTTTACCTCCTACCTTCTCAATCTGAGATTTAGGGCCCATTCACACTAGGAGCTGCATATGAATCGCACATGAACCCTGCGCAGTTCACATGAAGTTCTGCGCAGTGGGATTAAAGTCCTGTTCATTTTGAATGGGTTGCAGCAACCATACCAAAACTAGTGCAAGCACTACTTTTTGGAATGTATGGCATCCGCATCGCATGGTACTTTTGCTTTTTGCTGGCGTGTGCGAGCGAACGCACTGCATTTGCGATGCTTTTAGCTTTGAACAAGGGCATTGTGATCAGAATGTGTGGGGAGGTGGCTCTCCCACATTGTATTCTAGTGTGAACTGAGCCTTAAGGGCAGTAGCAATCAAACTGTATTGCTGCCTTACTGATGAGCTTGACATCCTGTTGTGAATCCAGTGATTTGGAGCAAAAATTCTTTTGTATGATCAGATCATAGGCATAAAGGATAAGTTCACCTTTGGGAGCATGTCACATGGTTCACCCATTTTTAAGATGGAACATGTAACATGTTCCCAATGCTGCAGCTGCTGCCCGATTTCCGGGATGTACGGGCAAGCAGATACACTGACAGGTCTGCAGGAGTCCTGCATGGCACCAGGGATCTGATCGCTGCTGTAATGCTTTCCAGGCATCTTAACACAGATAAATGAAAATAAAATGTAAAATGTGCATTTTATTTACATTTTTTTTTTTTTAAGCCTTTCCTTTTAACCCCTCGTACTACCAGCATGCTTCAGTTTTTCGCTAGTGACCTGGAGAATTAAATTTTTTCCACTCCAATTTAAGGCTTAAAGAGCAATTTCTGTCTGTTTTGTGTGGGTCGCCCCCCCCCAATCGACACTGCTGCTGTTATGGCGCATGCATGGGTGTCGGGTCCCAGCAGAGATGTGCAGGATATTCCTTCACATGTGCAGGCATGACAAACTTTTGCTATTTCCATAACAGCTGTTGGGTTGTTTTTTTTTTGAGGCTAGATTCACACTTCCAGAGTGTTGCGATTGATCACTTTTTTCAACGCATTTTGTGTTTTTGTACACGCGTTCTTGATGCTTTTTTGTGTTTTTTGCCAATAGGAAAGTATTGACTTTGGATGGGTATGACTTTATTGCGAATTTGGAGCAACATGGATGCAACTTTCATGCAGCTTTGGAGGGGTGCGACTTGAGTGCCAGAGAGTGTAAAGTCACATCAAAGTCACACTACATGAGCAGAATTGTCACACTTTATTAGCAAAAAACAAAGGTTGCATCAAAGTCGCACCCATCCAAAGTTGCATCAATGTCAATACTTTCCTATTCGCAAAAAACAAAGCACATTAAAAACTCAGTACATGCATTTCTGCCACCTTTCCATTGAAGTCTGTTGAACCAAAAACGCACCATGCTGTGTTTTAAAAAAAAAAAAAAAAAAAAAAAAAAATGCAGTGGCTGAAAAATATATACATGTGAACGAATCCCATTTTACCGTGTTAAATAGACTGTAGTGCGTTTCTGAAAAAATGCAGATAGGTGTGACTCAGACCTACTACTTGAATGGCCTGGTGGATGTTTTAAACATAGTGTAATACAAAGAATATGAGTATGTATGTGTGTAATACACTGACCCACCTAATTGAGGAGGTCCCCCTTTTGTCACCATAACATACCGGACCTGTTGAGGCATGGACTCCACTAGACCTCTGAAGGTACGTCGTGGTATCTGGAACCAAGCCACCTGTAGCAGATCCTTTAGGCCTCTGCCAGTTTTCCGCCTTCCCATACTGCATCTTGGTGCCATCTCTTCCCCAGATAAGTGACACACATGCATCTGGTCATCCACATGACGAAAACGTGATTTATCAGACCAGGCCACCTTCTTCCATTGCTCTGTGGTCCAGTTCTGATGCTCACATACTCACTTGTAGGCTGTGGACACGGGTCAACATGGGCACCCTGACCTGTCTGTGGATATGCACCCCCATACACAACAAACTGCGATGCGTTGTGTTCTGACACCTTTTCTATTTGAACTAGGATTCACTTTTCCAGCTATTTGAGCTACACTGACTCTTCTATTGGATCAGACTACACAGGCCAGCCTTCTCTTCCCCCATCAATGAGCCTTGGCCACCTATGACTCTGTCCTTCCTTGGACCACGTTTTAGTAGGTCTTGACTAGAGATGAGTGAATCGAACCAGGCGAACCGGAATTCGATACGAATTTCAGGAAAAATTAGATTCGCGGCGAATCCGAATATTTGCCTACTTCGGGTGCGCGAATCGGATTTTTCCCGATCAGCCGGCAAAAGTGTCCCTGCAGAGAGCTCCGCTATTTCTGACAGTTCTCTGACAGAAGGAACACATGTACAGCGGTTGAAACCTTGTATCTATTAGTTTCCATTTAGGATACAGATGTTTCAACCGCTGTACATGTGAAGAAGCTGTCAGAGAACTGTCAGAAATAGAGGAACTCTGCACATACACTTTTTGCCGGTTTGGAATTCTTATTTTCATCCTACTTCTTCTTCATCCTCATCCTCATCCTCAGAAGAAGAAGAGGATGAGGATGAAGAAGAAGAAGTAGGATGAAAATAAGAATAATTCCAAGCCGGCAAAAAGTGTATCAGCAGAGCTCCTCTAAGTGTATCTGCAGAATAGAGGAACTCTGCACATACACTTTTTGCCGGCTTGGAATTATTCTTATTTTCATCCTACTTCTTCTTCTTCTTCCTCCTCATCCTCATCCTCATCCTCTTCTTCTTCTTCTGAGGATGAAGAAGAAGAAGTAGGATGAAAATAAGATTAATTCCAAGCCGGCAAAAAGTGTATCTGCAGAGCTCCTCTAAGTGTATCTGCAGAGCTCCTCTAAGTGTATCTGCAGAGCTCCTCTAAGTGTATCTGCAGAGCTCCTCTAAGTGTATCTGCAGAGCTCCTCTAAGTGTATCTGCAGAGCTCCTCTAAGTGTATCTGCAGAGCTCCTCTAAGTGTATCTGCAGAGCTCCTCTAAGTGTATCTGCAGAGCTCCTCTAAGTGTATCTGCAGAGCTCCTCTAAGTGTATCTGCAGAATAGAGGAACTCTGCACATACACTTTTTGCCGGCTTGGAATTATTCTTATTTTCATCCTCTTCTTCTTCTGAGGATGAGGATGAAGAAGTAGGTTGAAACCGTTGTATGGAGGGAATGTCCCAGAACTGTCATAAATAGTCTATTTCTGACAGTTCTGGGACATTCACTCCATACAGCGGTTGAAACATTGTATCTATTTGTTTCCATAAATGGATCCATTTATGGAAACATATAGATACAATGTTTCAACCGCTGTATGGAGGGAATGTCCCAGAACTGTCAGAAATAGACAGAAACTGTCACAGAACTGTCCTTCTTCTCATCCTTCTCCTTCTTCTCATCCTTCTTCTCATCCTTCTCCTTCTTCTCATCCTTCTCCTTCTTCTCATCCTTCTCCTTCTTCTCATCCTTCTCCTTCTTCTCATCCTTCTCCTTCTTCTCATCCTTCTCCTTCTTCTCATCCTTCTCCTTCTTCTCATCCTTCTCCTTCTTCTCATCCTTCTCCTTCTTCTCATCCTTCTCCTTCTTCTCATCCTTCTCCTTCTTCTCATCCTTCTCCTTCTTCTCATCCTTCTCCTTCTTCTCATCCTTCTCCTTCTTCTCATCCTTCTCCTTCTCATCCTTCTCCTCATCCTTCTCCTTCTTCTCCTTCTTCTCATCCTTCTTCTCCTTCTTCTCCTTCTTCTCATCCTTCTTCTCCTTCTTCTCCTTCTTCTCCTTCTTCTCCTTCTTCTCATCCTTCTCCTTCTTCTCCTTCTTCTCATCCTTCTCCTTCTTCTCCTTCTTCTCATCCTTCTCCTTCTTCTCCTTCTTCTCATCCTTCTCCTTCTTCTCCTTCTTCTCATCCTTCTCCTTCTTCTCCTTCTTCTCATCCTTCTCCTTCTTCTCCTTCTTCTCATCCTTCTCCTTCTTCTCCTTCTTCTCATCCTTCTCCTTCTTCTCCTTCTTCTCCTTCTTCTCCTTCTTCTCATCCTTCTCCTTCTTCTCCTTCTTCTCATCCTTCTCCTTCTTCTCCTTCTTCTCATCCTTCTCCTTCTTCTCCTTCTTCTCATCTCCAAGGGCATTTAAATTAAAGGTACAGTGTTCTGCACTAATTTAAAGGCTCTCTGAAGCCTAGAAACCCTTTTTATAAGTTAACTTCGTAGCGAATTAATTCGCATCGAATCAAATTTCTTCCTGGAATTCGCCGAATCAGCCGAATCGAATTTTTGAAAAATTCGCTCATCTCTAGTCTTGACCGCTGAAGACCGGGAACATCCCACAAGAGCTGCAGTTTTGAGAGTTGCTCTGACCCATTTTTTTCTGCTTTCAACATATGAACTTCAGAGACGACATGTTCACTTGCTGGCTAATATATCCCACCCACTTTCAGATGCCATTGTAACAACATAATGTCATTCACTTTACCTGTCAGAGGTCATAGTGTAACGGCTTATCGGTGTATATAATCTCAGTTTAGGACTGCGTTCCCAGTACATTAACTCATTTTATGTTCCAGGAGCCTATTTATTCGAATGGGCCACCTTACACATCCAAATAGTACATGCGCTATTTTTTGTGATGAAGCTCACCACAACACATGGTGGTGTGTTGGGGTGACAATCATTGGCACTGTAGCATGCCAACATGCGATTTTTGCACTCACAACTGTCGCAGCACAACAGTGTACACCCAGCCTATAGAAATGTAATAGTTTTGGGTCAGTTGTATTTAGTTATCCTCGAATTTCTACAACTGGAGCACCAAATAATTATTTCAAAATACCAGGGTTGTTCTGTCTCTCCAATCTAAGCATTGAAAGTGTGATCTTTGTAACGTACAGTTGTGATGAGATAGCGATAACTCCAATCTTACTTGAATAACACAGGCAGTGACTCAATACAGAAGACATCTTGTGGAGTTTATTCCATAAACTGAGAGAATACAACAATGTACATCTGATAGGTCAAAAGATCATAATGTGTCCTGCTTCATGACATGAGGCTAGAAGTTGCAATGCATTTCTGGGAAAAGAGGGAGGGCGATCTATACAGCATTAACTAAACCAAAGGAAAGGGAGGAGCAGAGACAAAATACAGAGAACACTTAAAGGCATATGACAGTCGTGAAACATGACAAGGGTGGATTGGATTTATTTAAAGTTGATTTAAATCACTATTGAAAAGGCTCAATTTAAATCATAATTTTTAAAGAGCACCTGTCATCTCTGTCCCGCAGCGGCTCCTCCTCTGACCCACTGTTGACTCACCGACCGTCCCATTCCCTTTAATGGGACGGCTGGTGATGCGGCAGTGACACAACAAGGTGAGGGACGTGGCGGCAGCAGGTGAGTGGATGCCCGCTAACAGGTGCTGCCATGATGGATCTAAAATAACAGGTGCTCTTTAACCACCTGCCTACAGGGCACTTATACCCCTTTCCTGCCCAGGACAATTTCCAGCTTTCAGTGCTGCTGCAATTTGACAATTGTGCGGTCATTTTTGAGACCGAGCTTTCTTTTGGTGGTATTTAATCACTTCTGGGGTTTTTTTTGTAAACAAACCAAAAACTGAAATTTAAAAAAAAAAGTTTTTTTTTTCTTTAGTTATAAAATTTTGTAAATAAGTGATTTTTCTCGTTCACTGATGTGCACTAATGAGGCTGCAGTGATGGGCACTGATGAGGTGGCACTGATAGGTGGCACTGAAAAGCAGCATTAATAGGTGGCACTGAAAAGCAGCACTGATAGGTGGGACTCGCATTGATTGGTGGTACTGGAAAGCGGCACTGATAGGTGGGACTCGCATTGATTGGTGGCACTGAAAAGCAGCACTGATAGGTGGGACTGACATTGATAGGTGGCACTGAAAGGCAGCTTAGATGGGCACTGATATGTGGCATTGATGTGCACTGGTAGGCACTGATATGAGGCATTGATGTGGCATTGATACACTAACAGGTGGCACTGATGGGGCTACACTGATCATCAGTGCCCTGATGATCCGTGTACATGTCCCCTCTGAGGAAAGGCAATTACCGGCTCTGCTCTCCTCTCCTCTCAGCGTGACAGCTCGTGAGGAGAGAAATGCCGATTAACCGGCATTTCCTTATTTACATGCAATCAGCTGTGATTGGACACAGCTGATCACATGACAAAGCCAACTTCTTCGGTCTTTAAGTTGATCGGTGATCTGCTGTGCTTGAGGGACACAGCGCACCACCGATTGCCGCGCTGCGTGCCCCTGGAGCCGTGCATGCACGGTTAGAATGGGAGGACGTCATATGAATGAGAGAACCCCCTTGCGCCCGTCACTTCCTTATATGGCAGGCGGGAGGCGGTTAAATGAAAGGAATCCGACTCATTCTTGCTGGTAGTTAGAATCTTTAATATTTGCAAACCAAATGAAGGTTTCCTTTTTAGAACAATAAGCTGTCAAGTCCGTAAAACGGCGATATCAGACCCGATTTTAGGTTAATCACACATAGCTGGAGAACGACTCAAATTCTTTTATTTCATGATTACTGTCATGCTACATCACAAAGCTCCATTTCATGCTGAATAAACTAAATTATTAATGTATCTTAAATAGAAATCTATATTTTTAGATGGATTTTTACTCCAAAAGTGTTTTTATTAGAATAAATTTGGTAAAAAAAAAAAAGTAAATCCGATTTAAAATCCATTTTTATCCACTCTGCAAAAAACCCTAAAACCTTCTTAATGACAATTGATGCTTCCCAACCAACATTCTTCAGTGTCTGTTTATTTTTTGTCCCCAGGGGTGAAAGATGACTGGTCGAGGGAGAGGAAGAGGCAGAGCGCGGGGGAGAGCTCGCGTTCAGGAGCAGGCCCAACCTGGACAGGTTTATATGAATGTTTAAGTCCTCTTCCTTTTTTTATTTTTATTTTTATTTTTTTTGGAATATGCTTGGCTGTGTCTATGTAAAACTGACATTTCAGTGTTCTGAATGGGGAATGGGAAAAATGACCCTTCAGGTTTGTATATCCATGAACAGCCGTGTAAGGGACCGCCCTGCGGTACCACTAGCACTCTACTGAATAGGCGTCCCCAGCGCACGGAGTCTAAGTCCTAGGGTGCTTGTTCACCAGGGCCCCTGATGGTGGGGATGGACTTGGAGCCCCCCGAGACCAGGTCGTGGCTACTGGTTGCGTCCGTCAGTGGTAGTGGTATGCGCCAAGGGCTCCCACGGGAAAGAGTCTGATATGAGGAGGTCAGAAGACCCCACTGCGAGGGATGGGCAGATGGATGGATGAGCAAGGTCAGACGGGCCGGGTCGGTAACAGAGAGGACGGTAAGGTACAAGGCAGCGGGCAGAGAATGGTCGGGTCACACGCCAGGTCAGCAACAGCAGGTCAAATCTAATAGGGGGCATCCAGGAGAGAGGTCCAGCAAAGCAAGGGTCAGAATAGGAGAAAACAGCAAGGTCAGGTACAATCCGGGTCAATAACTTACAGGGTACAGGTTCGCAGAATACACAGGATGCAGGAAAGACCAAAAGGCACTGAATGACAGCTCAGGGCTATTTAAATATCCCGCCCTGCGCTGCCATTGGTGCCCAGCGGGCGGCCGCGGCTTCTACTGCGCATGCGCAAACTCGAACGCCGCGGCTGGCCCGGACCTAGTGCCCATGTCCCTGCACAGGGCGGTGCACTGCGCCTGCGCCGGGACCATCGCGGCGGGGATCGAGGAGATCCCTGACATTGCCCCCCCCCCCCTACGGGCAACCTCCGGATGCCCACCCGATCTCTCCACCACGGGTGATCGCGAAAAAACCATGGACATTATGGGCTGGCTCCCTAGAATTGTCCTCAGGGCCATAGCCCTTCCATTTGATAAGGAATTGGGTCTGGCCCCCCCTCCTTCGGCACTTCAGGATTGTTTCTACCTCAAATTCTTCTTCTCCCTCGACCGTCATGGCTTCCGGGGGTCTAGATTCTCGGTCAGGGAAGGCACCTGGGATCACTGGCTTCAGCAGGGACACATGGAAGACTGGGTGGATCTTGAGTGTGTCAGGAAGGATGAGTTCGTAGGCCACTTCGTTGACCATCCGTTTAATGCAAAAAGGGCCTATAAATTTGGGTCTCAATTTCTTCGACGGGCAAAGCATCTTTAAATTGGACGTTTCGCCAGCCAAACCTTCTCCCCAGGCCGCAACACCAGATCTCCCCTCCGTTTCCTGTTGAATGCCTTCCTGTAGTCTTCCCGGGCCCGACTGATGGCCTCTTGAAGCTTCTTATTGTTCGCGGAGAAAAACGCTACCACATCTTGCGTTGCTGGTACTGGGCCTTCCGAGACCAAATCCGGGAGGAAGACGGGGTGAAAACCATAGTTGGCAAAGAACGGGGACTGTCCCGTCGCTGAATGGCGAGCGTTGTTGTACGCGAATTCCGCTAGGGGTAGAAGTGGCATCCAGTCATCTTGAGTAAACGAAGTGTAGCATCGTAAGTATTGCTCCAGGGTCTGATTGGTCCTTTCGGTTTGACCGTTAGTTTGAGGGTGGAACGCAGAGGAGAGGGACAATTTGATGTCCAGGGCTTTGCACAGTGCTCTCCAAAATCTTGACGTGAACTGGACCCCCCGGTCCGAGACAATGTCTTCGGGGACCCCATGCAGCCTTACCACCTCACGAATGAAGACTCGCGCAGTCTCGGCTGCCGAGGGGGTTATCTTCAACGGGATGAAGTGGGCCATCTTGGACAAGCGGTCCACGACCACCAGGATTGCCGTGTGGTCTAGCGATGGCGGAAGCTCGACTATAAAGTCTAACGAGATCTTTTGCCAAGGTCGTTCAGGAATCGGTAAGGGTTGCAGCAGACCCCAAACTTTGTTTCTTGATGGCTTGTTCTTCTGGCAGGTGATACAGGACCATACATAGCCCTTACAATCTTTAGCCATGTCCGGCCACCAGAACTAGCGTCGGAGAAGTTCCAGGGTCTTTTCTGGGCCAAAGTGCCCCGCCATCGGGTGGTCATGGCAATGCCCCAAGACCAGCGTTCGGGCTTCCTCCGGCACCACGATCCGATCTTCCCTCCATAGGAGTCCCCCCTTGTTCTGGAGGGGCCCTCCGACTGGGGTAGAGACCGTTGTGGATGCCTCCATTATCTTGGAACGAAGGTCCAACTGAAGGGCCAAGAAGTTACCCGAGGACAGGATGGTGTCGGGCACTGGGATCTCCTTGGCGTCCTCGTACATACGTAATAATGCATCTGGCTTAGTGTTCTTTGATCCAGGCCGGTACGTAATGTGGAAGTTGAATCTTGAAAAGAATAGTGCCCATCTTGCCTGTCGCGGGCGTAGACGCTTGGCGGTTCTCAGATATTCCAGGTTTTTGTGGTCAGTAAATATTAAGATGGGGTGCACAGCGCCTTCCAGCAGGTACCTCCATTCCTCTAACGCCGTTTTGATCGCCAGTAGTTCTCGATCACCGATATCATAATTCTTCTCCACTGGGGTAAACTTCCGTGAGAAGAACGCTACAGGATGGAGCAATTCCTTGGTGCCTTTCCGCTGGGAGAGGATGGAACCTACTGCATTCTCCGATGCATCCACCTCCAAGATGTAGGGCAGGGCGGCGTCTGGGTGACCCAAAATGGGTGCCGAGGTGAACAGCTTCTTCAAGGCTTCAAAAGCTTCCTGAGCCTCTGGTGTCCATCTGAACCGGGTTCCCAGCTTGGTTAGCTGAGTAATGGGGGAGACCAGACCCGAGAAGTTCTTGATGAACTTCCGGTAAAAATTAGCAAAACCGATAAATCGTTGGACGCCTTTCCTGTCCGTGGGTTCAGGCCAATCCAGTATTGCAGCGACTTTCTGAGGGTCCATCACGACCCCCGCGGTGGAGATAATCGGGCCCAAGAAAGTAATGCTGGATTGTTCGAAACAACCTTTCTCTGCCTTGGCGTACAACCCATGCTGCCGCAATCGCCCCAATACCTTCGCTACATGTATGCTGTGTTCCCCCAAAGAAGGGGAGAAAATCAAAATGTCGTCTAAATGGACGATAACAAAGACATCCAGGAAGTCCCTAAAATATATCATTCACAAAGTGTTGAAAAGTGGCCGGAGCATTGCACAACCCGAACGGCATGACCAAATATTCAAAGTGGCCGAAGCGGGTGCGGAATGCCGTCTTCCACTCGTCCCCCTCCCTTATGCGAACCAAGTTGTACGCTCCCCTCAAATCCAGCTTTGTAAAAACCACCGCTGCTTTTAAACTTTGGAATAACTCCGGTACTAACGGCAGTGGGTAACGGTTCTTTATCGTGACCCTGTTCAACTCCCGGTAATCGATACACGGCCTTAAGGTTTTGTCCTTCTTTTCAACAAAGAAAATTCCCGCCCCCGCCGGTGAAGTGGAAGGGCGGCTGAACCCCTTCTGGAGGCTGCCCTCGATATATTCCTTCAGGGCCCCCAATTCGAGCTCCAAAAGGGGGAAGATTCGCCCAAAAGGAATTTCTGAACCCGGGTAACAGGTCAACGGGACAGTCATATGGGTGGTGGGGGGTAGAGTATCGGCTCCCCGTTTGCTGAACACATCCAGAAACTCATGGTAGGCTGCAGGGATTACTTGTTTTAATTCGGCTTCCCCCTCAGAGCACAGGAGGATTTGGGGGACCCCCGGGCCCGAAGTGCGGCAGTATACCCGACAGTATGGGGAAGGGAACGAGATTACTCCGGTCTCCCAGTCAATTTGGGGGTTATGGGCCCGTAACCATGGGAGCCCCAAAATGACCGAGAAAAGGGGTGAAGCTAAAGCATCCAGGCGGAGGAGTTCCTGGTGCTGGCCGGCAATGACAGTGGCGATGGAGGGGGTTTCCTGGTTCACTACCCCCGATTTTATCCGGGAACCGTCGGCCAAATAAATATTGAACCCCTTCTGTTTCAATTGGAGGGGAATACCCTGCTGGTGAGCAAAATTAATGTCCAAGAAGCAGCTGCATGCCCCCGAATCAACTATGGCCGATACTTCCACGGTCCTTTCTGGAAGCTGAAAGGAAAGGGGCACCAATAAGTATTGGGATGGACTAACATTGCCAATGGACAAGGAAGAAGAGGTGCACTTACTCAGTTTCTGCGGGCAGGATCGTACCATATGACCAGCTTCACCACCGTAGAGGCACAGGTTCTGGGATCGTCTGCGCTGGTGTTCCTCTGGAGATAGTTTTAGGCCGTGCCAGGCCGAGTTGCATGGGTTCAGGGATATCTCCAGGTGGCCGGCTCTGGATGTTTGGCCTAGTTGCTTGACTGGGACCTTGAAATGACCCCCAGGGATTTCCATGACCCTGACCGGACCTCTCAAACCTGCGTTCCCGCAGTCTACGGTCAATCTTAATGGTCAGCGCAATTAAGTCCTCTAAAGTCTCAGGCACCTCCACCCGGGCGAGTTCATCTTTCAGGCCTTCTGATAGGCCTATACGGAACTGATGCAGGAGTGCAAACTCGTTCCAGCGTGTGTCCCTCATATAGCGCCTAAACTCAGACGCGTACTCCTCCGCCGCTCGACGACCTTGCCGGAGCGTGTACAAAGTAGCTTCAGCAGAAGCTGCCCGCTGCGGGTCATCGTATAGGATGGCCATTGCTTTAAAAAAAATTGTCAACCGAACTAAGGTAAGGGTCATTTTTTTCCCTGCAGTCGGTGGGTCCAGTCTTGGGGTTCACCCTGCAGGAGGGAGATGACTAACCCCACCTTCACGGATTCAGTCACAAAGGTCCGTGGTTGTAACTCAAAATAGAGGACAGGACTCACGGAACGACCTGAAGCGCGTGCGGTCCCCGTGGAAACGTTCTGGTAAGGGTACTCGGGGTTCGGCCGCCGGGAGTGGTGCGGAAGCCTTAGAAGCCGGCACAGGGGCTGCTACGGCCGGGGGTGCAGGGACCGCGGCCTGTGGGGCAGGAACGGATATAGTGCAGGTCTGGAACTGATTCTCAATCTGCAGACATCTGTCCTGCAGGGCCGATACGGCCTGTGTCAAATTAGATAGGTGCCTGCAGATCTCCTCAAGCGGCGAGGGCCCTCCTCTAGACTCAGTCATGGCCTTCTGGTACTGTAAGGGACCGCCCGGTGGTACCACTAGCACTCCACTGAATAGGCGTCCCCAGCGCACGGAGTCTAAGTCCCAGGGTGCTTGTTCACCAGGGCCCCTGATGGTGGGGATGGACTTGGAGCCCCCCGAGACCAGGTCGTGGCTACTGGGTACGTCCGTCAGTGGTAGTGGTATGCGCCAAGGGCTCCCACGGGAAAGAGTCTGATATGAGGTCAGAAGACCCCACTGCGAGGGATGGGCGGATGGATGGATGAGCAAGGTCAGACGGGCCGGGTCGGTAACAGAGAGGACGGTAAGGTACAAGGCAGCGGACAGAGAATGGTCGGGTCACACGCCAGGTCAGCAACAGCAGGTCAAATCTAATAGGGGGCATCCAGGAGAGAGGTCCGGCAAAGCAAGGGTCAGAATAGGAGAAAACAGCAAGGTCAGGTACAATCCGGGTCAATAACTTACAGGGTACAGGTTCACAGAATACACAGGATGCAGGAAAGACCAGAAGGCACTGAATGACAGCTCAGGGCCATTTAAATATCCCGCCCTGCGCTGCCATTGGTGCCCAGCGGGCGGCCGCGGCTTCTACTGCGCGAACTCGAACGCCGCGGCCGGCCCGGACCTAGTGCTCATGTCCCTGCACAGGGCGGTGCACTGCGCCTGTGCCGGGACCATCGCGGCGGGGATCGAGGAGATCCCTGACAAGCAGAGTTGGTGAGATTATCCCTCATATATTCTCTCTACTAGGAAGTCGCATACTACAACAGCTTGAAGAGTTTAATTTGCTTTCCTGAATGGGGAATGTGTTTCTCTTTGCAGACTGCAGTAATCTGAATTTAGAATTGATTTTCATCCCTATTCATTAGTTGTACATGTGATGCAGGGCAACGGTATGAAATCTACTGTACAATCTAAAATGTCCTGTAATGGTGCACTGGAATGAAAATTCTTGGATCAAAACCGAAAATTTAATTTTCGTTTGGCTGAAAACGAAATAGACAGTTCAAAAAAAAAAAAAAATTTTTTATATATATATATATATATATATATATATATATATATATATATATATATATATATATATATATATATATATATATATATATATATATATATATATAAATAATTTTTTTTTTTATATATATTCGACTTTTTAACTAGTTGCTGACCGCAGATAGCTGAATGACGGCTGCACTGCGGCTGGCCAGTTCTGGGAGGGTGTCATATGATGTCCTCCCAGAACACGCTCTCCTGCACGCCCCCAGCGATCTCCATGATATCTGTGTCCTATGGACACAGCTGATCACGTGATGCGGTAAAAGGCCAATCACAGCGGCCTGTGTCCAGTGACACGCTGATCACCGGGAAATGCAATTGCTGGTTCTCGGCTGCACTTTCCTCACGCTGTCAGACCGTGAGGAAAGTACTGCTGAGAACCGGCAGTTGTCAGAGCGAGGATCGGCACCGATCATCAGGGCACTGATCAGTGCCGTGTTCGGTGCCCACCAGTTCCACCCACCTGTGCCCAGCAGTGCTGCCCACCTGTGCCGACAGTCAGTGCCCAGCAGTTGTGCCAGTCAATGCCCAGCAGTGCCGCCTATCAGTGCTGCCTCCTCAACGCACATCGGTGAAGGAGAAAAATTACCTGTTTGCAAAATTTTATAATAGAAATAAAGACTTTTGAAGAAAAAAATTTTTTTTGCATTTATTGTTTATGGCACAAAAAGTAAAACACTCAGCGGCGATTTAAATACCACCAAAAGTAAGCTCTATTTATGAGAAAAAAATGATAAAAAGTTCATATGGGTGCAATCTTGCATGACCGCGCAATTGTCATTCAAAGTGCCACAGCGCTGAAAGCTGAAAATTGGCCTGATAAAGAAGGGGGTATAAGTGCCCGGTAGGCAAGTGGTTAAATAAATATGAATTTATTTTCAGCACCTCCTTTTCATCCAATAGGCTGCTATCACACTGAGCAGTTTTTGCAGCACTTTTACTGTAAAAAAAAAAAAAAAAAAAAAAAAGCTCAAGAAAAATACACCCCTTTGAATTCATTGTACTGTATTTCTTCACACTGGTCAGTTGCACTAAACTTGCGGTGTTAGCAATACTGCTTGCCATATTTTTGGTGCATATTTGGTCAGCAAAAAATAAGCACCTCCCCATTGAAGCCTGGTTCACACCAATGCGTTTTTAGGGCTTTTGCTGAAACGCTCTACAGTTCATTTAACTTTGTTTCCTATGGGACACGTTCACATCTTTAAATTTTTTTGAGCTGCTGCGTTTTTGGAAAGGGTCGGGGACTTTTTTTAAACGCAAAATGTTGCATTTTTTGTTTAACCTCCCTAGTGGTCTGATTATGTCCATATTTCTGTGCTCAAAGCGGTACCTTTTTTTGCATGGAAATATGTATTTTTTTTTTTTATTGTAGGCCTGTAATTTTTAGGAATAACTCACTGAAATCTGTCCGAACAAGAGTCTAGTAAACATCCCGGGTATGATAAAACTTGAAACACAAAATTATAATTTAATAAATAATAAAAAATATAATAATACATTTAATTCAATAATATAATCAAACCAAAAACACTGAAATTTGAAATATAGCGCCAAGTTCGCACATCACTGAGCTCAGTCGCAGAATCGTTTTCAGTGTCTGATGAGGAATTTCACCACGAATCATCACTCAATTCTGCAAGTGGTTCTGATTTACTATCGCTGTTCTCTAGCTGGTCTAAAACAGCTTTTGACCTAAAGGGACGCTTTTTGGACGCCATGGACGTTTCTCAGTTTCTAGACAGAAAGAACAGTAAAAATGCAGGCAGGGCGCAGGACAAAACACTCGGGACAAAATGTATGTGAAATGGGTTGATACAGGAATGTTTTACTATGTGATTTTAGTGAATGTCACTTTTTGTAATTTTCAAATTTCTCGCCGGTTCCGTCCCCCGTACGTCCTGACGTCGCAGGGAACGGAACCCAGAAGACAGATGTCGGCATCAGCCGGAGGACATTACAGGGGACACTGTAGGGGGAACATCGCGGGAGCGCAGGACAAGGTAAGTGATCGAGGGATCGCGGAGCAGCACTGCAGTGTATTCCCGAGTGTAGCTCGGGGTTACCGCTTGTGGTACTGAAACTTTACCCCGAGCTACACTCGGGAATACCGCCAGGGGGGTTAATAGACTTCAAAGGAGGTGCCTTGTCTGATGCTTTTTGCTTTATGTGCAAAACACCTAAAACGCAAATTGCATTGGTGTGAACTAGGCCTGAAATGCATTGCAAATGCAGCAATAATGCATGTGTTGCGTTTTTGATGCATTTTTTAACCACTTCGCGCCAGTGCCTCCTGGCCCTTTTAAGAGTTTCAGAAGCCGGGAGGCAGGCGGGTTTTAGGGTCCTGTGACCGCTGTTCACCGTCACGGCGGTCACGTGATCGGAAAAGGTCCCGATCGAAAGGGGAGATCGGTACCTTTCCGTGAGTCACGGACATATGTGCTGGGAGCGCGCAGGACGCATGCTATCAGCACATACGTATTTTCAAATCGCACGCAAATATGCGACCACTCGGTGTCAAGGCCCAGATGCCGGGAGGCTGCATATTTGCATGCGCTCAATGTCAATGAGGTAATCTGTCCAGCAACAAGTTGTCAAAAATTTTTTTTAAAAAGCCTAAAAAAAAATGCATCAACAATGCTCATGCAAATCTGCATTGGTGTGAACAAGGCCTGAAATGTATTGAAAACACAAACGCACACGTGATGCGTTTTGAGTTTTTAATCTGCCCAGCAACAAGTTGGCCAAAAAAAAATTTTTAAAAAATGTGTCAAATGTGCGTGCAAAAACGCAAACTGCATTGTTCTGAACCGGGCCTGAAATGCATTGAAAACGTATTAAAAAAAAAAAAAGCATCAGAAATGCACGTGTTGCGTTTTTTGATGCGTTTTGAGGGTTTTTTTTAATCTGCCCAGCAACAAGTTGGCCCTGCCAAAAAAGAAAAAAAATGCAAGATGCATCTAAAGTGTCACACATGCAAAACAAACAAAATGCAAGCTGCATTGGCACACTGTTGCGTTTTTTATGTGTTTTTTTTTTTTTTTTTTTTTTTTTTTTGTCACATGACCTGTGAAAACACCCTAAATCGTGCGTTTTTGGCGGCCAATATCTGCAGCTTTTTTCAGCGAAATGTCTATTTTCAAGAGATACATTTCAGCCACTGATATTTCAGTGTATCCCTACTGTTCTGTATGTGGTATAGAAGCCTGCAAAGTATTGCACCCACAATGGGCAATCCAAGCATCAGCCTTAGGACACCTTCTCATGGGGCAGACCTTGCCTGCAATTCCCTTGCTCCGCAGGGGATCTGTCCGCTGATTCCCCTCCCACCAAGTAGGTGGACCACAGGTCCATGTCTGCACCACTTATGGAGAGCGGACACAGACCTTTCTTCTTTATGGGCAGTCAGATGTAAGTGGGTACGGATCCAACCTCCCGTTTATTTTCATTGGATTAGAGGTAGTCTGGTAGCCATAGAGAAGAATGGTGGGTCTGCTCAGATCAGACAGGCAGACCTGACCAGGCCACCCATTTGAAAGGGAACCTACCCACCAGAAAAGGTTTGTTTTTTGGGGGGTTTTTTGTCTTTCTTTTTTTCCCTGTATGGACACTAGGCAATTTTTTTCTTCTTTTTTTTTTTTTTTTTTTATTTTTTATATTGAACATGCAAGTATTGGTACAAAAGCACTTTCAGTACAAAAGTTAGAATTCAAATAAAGTTCTGTGGGTTTTCTAGACATATGAGGCACTTGGTAATACCACAAGCTCCAGATAACAGTTCTCTCTTTACTGTTCTTATGATAATTCTCAAAATTAGGAACAGAAATTAAAGTGGAACTACACAGCATCTGACCACCACCAAGAAAAAACCACCTAATAAATTATTTTTTAGTATTCAACACAAAACAACCCATCCATACTTTATTTTGTTGAGAACTTCATTTGAAAAATGCGCTGCCAGCATTTCCAGGCTCAGCCATCTTTAGTAAGGGCAGGTGATTCATGTAGCATTTACTTCCTGGAATGCATCTGCCCTTAGCTTAGGTAGGAGGGTGTGCTTAGCTGAGAGAACCCCTCCTGAAGACTCCTGGGATATATGACCTCATTTGCCTAGGCCTAGAAACCAGGAAGAAACTTAAGAAAAAAAAAGTTCCAAACTAGCGAATATACCTTTTTATATACCAAAGTTAGAAGCATAAGAATGAAATCTAGTCCATGATTGGGAGAGTGGAGTTCCACTTTAACTAGATCTCGCATTCAGAGATGGTTCCCCACAATTTTGTAGATTCAGAAACATTGCATGTCATTTTATTATTTCCATATCACATGTTGTAGATATCCAGTGTGGACTACTGTGAAACGTTTATTCTAATGCTAAGCCGTACGTGTAACTGTTCCTCAATACATTGTTTATTTTGCATCCCGGGCCTCTGTGTCATTACTGCTGCTCAGGGGCGGACTGACAACTCATTGGGCCCCTGGGCAATAGGGGATCATGGGGCCCCTGTGTCCTTGCCCAAACTCAAAGCCTATGAAAAAGGTTCCAGGGGCATCTCATGGGGCCCCCTACTGACCCTGGGCCCTCGAGCAGTGCCCGAGTTTCCAAATGGTCAGTCCGCCCCTGCTGCTGCACCACTAACCCACCTATATTAACTGGATTTTGACTTTAATTTGGTAATCAAGTACATCTAACTCGCCGTCCTGACAGAGATGCTGCTGTACAATTGATCATACATCCAGAGTGGAGACGAGGTGTTTTACTGGCTGAGCCACAAGGTGAAAATAAAGAGGGGGGGGGGGGCTAAATTAAAAAAAAAAAACAACAAAAAACTAATGCAGCGACCACCGGAACTTTACCCATAACAACTTGATAAAAAATAATGTTCTGTAGCAAAGGATACATACATTCCACATTGATAATTATGCTTCCAAAATTGGTGTGTGCTGTAAATTGTCTCCATCATTGCTCCTGTTTCTGAAACCCACAGCCCCTGAGTAGCAGTAAATCTTCAGGCTGTCAGCAGATCAGCCTCTACTTTTTTTTGGCAGTGCTGAAAAATAGATGGCAACTGAGTAAGTGCAGAGCAGGGAGTGACTATGTATTGCTGGATTTTAAACAGTATAGGCACTTATTTTTAATGTTGTACAAAAGGGTTCAGCCTGAAATGATCAATCAGGACTTCTATTTCACCTTCCCAATCCTCAAAGTGGAAGTTTAGTCAGAAACTTATACATTTTTATTTTGGGGATTTTAATGTGCTTTAAAGGATAAGTTCATCTTTAAAAACATGTTTCACCCGTTCTTAGGGTGGAACATGTAATATGTTCCCACTCCTGCAGCCGCTGCCCACTCCAAGGGCTCTAGTGACAGCAAGAGAGGGATCGTCGACCCCAGCTTGCTGTCACTGTTTGTTTTTTGTTTTTTTAAAAAGCCACATCATTCATTCAATCAAAAAGCCACATCATTCATTCATTCAGAGTCTGTGAATGGGAAGCTACAAGTACCAGGAGTCCAGCATGGCACCCGCGATCTGCTACTCCTGGGTGCACTGCTTTACAGGCTCCAAATAAAAATAAGTAAATGCAAAATGTGCATTTTATTATTTTTATGTATTTTTATAAAAGGTGAATTTATCCTTTTTAAGCTCTGCAACTTCCTGGGCCTAGGCACCACTCCCAGTAGTCCAAACCTGTACTGCCTTCTGAGGTTGAGGCTTTGACCTTTGTATGGTTATGAAGTGAGTTAATGCAAGATTGTGCAAAGGTGGCTGCCTGACTTTCTGGGCCTCTCTAGGCCCACATAAAATTTTAGCATATGTATGATTGGCACATCGGGTGGCTGCCATTTTGGTGTAGCCGCCCAATCAAAACATCTGAGATCCTATAAACATAGCCCATAAATGGCGGCACGTCCCTTCCTGAAGACGCCGCCAGGTGAAACATACGTAAAAGCGTGATACCGTTACTTCTGGGCCCTAACACTAGGCTTGGAACGCACGCTGGCGATCCTTAGACATGCTGTCTCCACATTGGCTGTACAGACTGGAGCTGGGGTACGGGCACCCTACAATGTGAGTTTTTTATTTATTTTTTTAAACCATGGTTCCTAATAAATACTAAATTTAGAGCATACAGTATTTTATGGATATCCTTTTTTCATTCAGAGTTCTTCTGAGGGCCACTATTGAGAGAAGGGGAGCCTGGAGACTCACCATATGAGAGCTTGCAGTTGGGAATCCAAATGTTGTTTGATCATCTAAATTCTATTTGACCATCCATTACGGGGGTCAACACTAGAGATGAGCGAATTATTCAAAAATTCGATTCGGCTGATTCGGCGAATTCGTGGAATAAATTCGATTCGAGTCGAATATATTCGCTGCGAATTTAACTTATAAAAAGGGTGTTTCTAGGCTTCAGAGAGCCTTTATATTAGTGCAGAACACTGTACCTTTAATTTAAATGCCCTTGGAGTCTGCTGGGGAAGAGAAATAATACTGTCAGTCAGTATGACATGCAGATGAGTGCCGTCGATCTTAGGATCACCGCACGCTTCACTCATTTGGGCAGTCACGGGGCCAAAACCAGAGTGTGGAGCCACAGTGTGGCGGTGGAGGCAGCAGCAATGGGAGGCCATACAGCACCCTATGAAAAAATGGAACCCACCAGCAGTGTGAGGAGACCTGAAAGTGGCACATGGCAGAGTGTGGCAATGGAGACAGCAGCAATGAGAGGCCGTACAGGGACCCATGACACACTCTGGACCTGGCAGCAGCAAGAGGAGGCGGTACAGGGGCCCATGACAGATTACGGGCCTGGCAGCAGCAATGGGAGGCCCGTAATCTGCCAGCACCCTATGACAAAATGGAACCCACCAGCAGTGTGAGGAGACCTGAAAGTGGCACATGGCAGTGTGTGGCGATGGAGACAGCAGCAATGGGAGGCCGTACAGGGACCCATGACACACTCTGGACCTGGCAGCAGCATGAGGAGGCGGTACAGGGGCCCATGACAGATTACGGGCCTGGCAGCAGCATGAGGAGTCGGTACGGGGGCCCATGGCAGATTACGGGCCTGGCAGCAGCAATGGGAGGCCCGTAATCTGCCAGCACCCTATGACAAAATGGAACCCACCAGCAGTGTGAGGAGACCTGAAAGTGGCACATGGCAGAGTGTGGCGATGGAGACAGCAGCGATGGGAGGCCGTACAGGGACCCATGACACACTCTGGACCTGGCAGCAGCAAGAGGAGGCGGTACAGGGGCCCATGGCAGAGTGGCGAAGCGTAAGCAGCTTAAATTGAAGGCCATACAGAGGCCTATGTTAAAAATAACATGTTTGGGGCATGATTCATGGCGTATTTAGTCAGTTGTGTCAGGAACTGGTGGTTTGAAATCCAGACTAATCCACGCCTGATTCATTTTCACAAACGTGAGTCTCTCCACACTTTGGGTGGACAGTCGTGTCCTCCGGAGTTACAATACCTCCTGCCGCACTAAACACGCGCTCCGATGCCACGCTACTGGCCGGGCATGACAGCCTTTTAAGGGCAAATTCAGCTAGTTGGGGCCAAAGGTCAAGTTTCGTTGCCCAGTAGTCAAGGGGATTGTCTACCTCGGTTGGCAGGGTGCTGTCCAAGTAGGCCCAAGCCTGTTGTTTGAGGTCCTGCTCCAGGTCCACCTGATGCTGCTGCGGCTGGTTAGTAGTTTCCTCACTGCGCTGGTGAAGAAAGCTACTCATCATCGACTGCAGACTGAGGCAGCCGCTGCTGGTGGAGCTGCCACTGCTCCTACCACCCCACCTCTCCCCTGCTGCCATGGCAGCGGAACGCGAGCGCACAGGGCCCACAGTGTCTGAGGATGGACGTTGGCGCAGACAGGCAGAGACCAGCTGACTACATAGGTGGTTTTTATAGTACGTTATTTTGGCCTCCCTCTCAGCAGGTGTGAAAAAGGCCACCATTTTTGAACGGTAGCGAGGGTCCAACAAGGTGGACAGCCAAAAGTCATCCCTCTGTCTGATGGTTATTCGGCTGTCGCTACGCAAGCAACCGAGCATGCTATGGGCCATTTGTGCCAAGGAATGCGAGGGACTCCCTGCCTCCATCTCCACAGCATACTGCCACGGTGCGTCTGGGTCCTCTGTCTCCTCCTCCTCCTCCTCTACCAGATGCTCCTGCTCCTCCACTCCTGTCCGCTGAGTGGAAAAACCACCCATTTCACTCAATAATTCCTGAGCACCAATGTCCTCCTCTACCTCCTCCTCTTCTTCCTGTCCTGCCCCCACAGGGGTCATGTGGCGTTGAGATCTGTGCGCCACGTCTACCGCACCCTGACCAGCCATTGTTAAGAGCATTTGTTCCAGGACGTGCAACAGAGGAATGACGTCGTTCATCCCATAGTCCTGCCGACTCACGAATAGCGTGGCCTCCTCAAAGGGCCTGAGCAAGCGGCAGGTGTCACGCATGAGCTGCCAATGGCTGACATCTAAGTTACACAGGGGAGTACCTTTATCCGCTTGTAACATCAGGAAATCGGTGATGGCCTTTCGCTGTTTGTAAAGGCGGTCTAACATATGTAGGGTTGAATTCCACCTTGTTGCAACGTCGCAGATCAGGCGATGCTGTGGAATTCCGTTCTGCCGCTGCAGCTCAAGGAGGGTGTGCTTTGCGGTGTAGGAATGGCTGAAATGCATGCAAAGTTTACGTGACATTTTAAGGATGTCTTGCAGTGGGATGGTGGATTTTAGGAACCGCTTGACAACCAGATTGAACACGTGAGCCATGCATGGCGCATGGCACAACCTTCCTTGACACAGAGCAGACACCATGTTCTTTCCGTTGTCGGTCAACATGGTTCCGATTTTCAGTTTGCGCGGAGACAGCCATCTGTCGATTTCTCTGTTCATTACACTCAGAAGTTCCTCCCCTGTGTGACTACGTTCGCCAAGGCATACCAGGTGCAGCACAGCGTGACACCGTTGCGCCCTGCACATGTGATATGCCGGTCGGGTAATGGGACTTGGCACGGGGGTGGCGGCTGAGGACACGGAGGAAGAAGAGGTGGTAGAGGCGGACATCTTTGCTGGACCAAGGACGTGCAAACGTGGAGGCAAAAGCGGCGTGACCTGTCCAAGTTGCTGGTGCGGCTGCGCCGGCACCACGTTCACCCAGTGGGCCGTAAATGACATGTACTGTCCCTGACCGTAGTTACAGCTCCACACGTCGGCGCTGCCGTGCACTTTGGCAGAGACCGACATGCTCAAAGACTGGCCCACCATCTCTTCTACATGTGAATGCAGGGCTGGCACTGCCTTTTTGGCGAAGAAATGCCGGCTTGGCACTCTCCACCGCGGCTCGGCACAAGCCATCATTTCTCGGAAAGGTGCTGAGTCCACCACTTGGAAAGGGAAGGACTGCAGCACCAGCAACTTGGACAGGAGGACGTTCAGCTTCTGCACCGTCGGGTGCGTGCTCGCAAACTGTTGTCTCTTGGAAACGGATTCCAAGAAAGACTGCTGACGGAATCCGTGAAGAGGAGTAGCAGGAGAAGGAGCATCTGAACGAGCGGAAGATGCCAACGAGCGACAACTCCCCTCAGCAGAGGTGTTGGAGCCTTGACTGGCTGATAGAGGGCGATTGACGTCGGGTGACGGAGCAAGTAACGGAGCGGGTGATGGAGCGGGGGCTGGGGCAGGCAGAACCGCTGTATCTTTATCACGGTTTTCCCAGGCCACTGAATGGCGACGCTGCATATGCTGACGCAACGCTGTAGTCCCAACATGGGCCCCCTGGCCACGCTTGAATTTCTGGCCACATAGTCGACATACGGCTACGTTTACTTCCTCGGGCGGCTTGACGAAAAATTGCCACACCGCCGAGTAGGAAACTTTGCTCCCGCTACTCCTCACTGGCTGACTGCAACTTCCTCCGTGCACACCGGCACCACTACTGGCCGTGGTGGTAGGCTGCAGTGGAGCTGGTGCTCTACTCCGTGGCCGTTTGCCTCCACTGACACTGCTGCGACCCTGCTGCCTCCTGGGCAACCCACCGACTGTTTTGCTCGCTGCCAAGCTGGCACCCTCTTCTCCTGATGATGCGGAAGCAATAGCCTGATGACGACGAGGCTGCCAAGTGCGATCAGCCTCATCATCATCAATTAGGGTCTCCGCCTCACTACTAGCCCCCTCGGCTGCGTGTGGGTCAGGAGACAGACCTGTCTCTAGACCGGCTACCGAGCCACTCTCCTCGCCAGTACTTCTTCGCCTGGCTGCTGAAGAGGCGGATGTCTCCCCCTGTTCCTGACCGCCCTCTGTTAGCTCTTCCTCACTGTACAGTGGGGCTGAGCCCACAGCATGCGATACTTCGCTTGGTGAGGGAACACCAAAGGACAGGGGCAGGTCGAGGACACGTGATTTCAGTGGGCTTGGTCCCGGGCCATGCCAACTAACGGTTGTGTCTGACGTACCCACCGACCGTTGGCTGTAGGTGTCAGAGGTGACCTGGGAAGAGGAAGACGACCGAGCCAACCAATCGATGACGGCAGGGTTGTCGGTGGAGACACGACCGCTGGATGACACCGGGAGCACTGGCCTCTGGCTGCGACTAGTTCTGCCTCGACCCCTTCCTCTGCTGCCACGTCTGTTCGCTCCTGAAACATTGCCTCCTCTGCCACTCCTCTGCGTGTTGTCTGACATACTCTTTTTAATTCAACGATTCTGTGTCCCTGAGTAACGATTCTGTGTCCCTGAGTAACGATTCTGTGTCCCTGAGTAACGATTCTGTGGCCCTAACTCTGTCCCTAATACAGACAGGTCTGTCTCTCTTGAATGACCGGAGGCTAATGGAGAATTCTAAGATGGCCGCAATTTATAGCTCCACCATTACACAGTGCTGGCTGCTGATTGGCTAATGCGATCACATGTCATGAATGAATGCATTATGGGTCAGCGCGCCTTGTCTGCGCGCCTTCCCAGAGATCCCCGCTCCGTCGCCACACATGTCGCCGCCATTTTTGGGAAAATGCGATTCGTGCATCCGAAGTTTGCTAATTTTCGGATTCGGCGCGAATCGAATTTTTCCTGATCTTCGAAACGAATTCCACTTCGCCATGTTCGATTCGCTCATCTCTAGTCAACACCTTCTGGTGAGTGGGAAATTCATATATTACTCACAAGTGGTGGAGAAGACCTTTCTGGACAAATGTGACACCCTTCTATTGGACTCTCATGCATTCACATTTTGTAACTGGTGACACCCTATATAGGACTCTTGCTATCTACATATACACATATATATTGGTTTTAGATGTCTTATGATACATATGTTTATTTTGAAACCATATTGAGCAAGGGCCCAGTTATGGTTTTGGTATTTAGAATGTGTTTTTACTTAACCATTAGCCGCCCGGCCAATGGCCGTTTGGCGGCTTCAATTGTGTCCCTGCATTCCGGGTGCACGCCATTTGGCGTGCTCCCGCACATGTGCCGTTTGCGCTAATGCAGAGTGGCGCAGCAGTGCGATCTGTCAGCGGCCGTGCACCTCGGACACGGCCGATGACAGATCCGAGTACCGGCTCCCGTTGCTGGTACCATGTGACCTGCTGTGACCAATCACAGCAGGTCACATGACAGTTGTATACAATGGATGGCTTCATTCATGATGCCATCCATTGTATACTAGTGCCTAGCTGTGAATGGTCACAGCTAATCACATGCACATGTCATGTGATTAGCTGTGACCAAATCACAGCTAAGCACAAAAAAAAAAAAAAAAAAAAGCTGAATGAATCGATTTCATTCAGGTAAATGCTTGCTTATAGCAAAGTAATTCTTTGCTATAAGCAAATTGTGTAAAAAAAAAAAAAAAAAAAAAAAAAAAAATACTGATCACTTCCCCAAAGTAGTACAATGTTACTATGGTAACATTGCACTACTTTGGTCAAAGTAAAATATGAAAAAAAAATCTTAAAATAAAAAAAAGTAATAAAAAATTAAATATAATAAAAAAATAAAAAAAAATTTAAAAAATATATATATATATATTTTTTTCATACTGTCACCAGTCAGTGTCCCTGTTCACCGCCATGCCAGTTATATGATGACGCTGTACTGCACTGGTGACAGTATGTAAAAAAAAAATAGTGAAAATAATTTTTTTAATTTTTTCATTTTCCGAAAAATTATGACAAAAAAATACAACTTCAAAAAACTCGCCATACCTCTTATGAAGTACGTCGGACTGTCTACTCTGCAAAAAGGGGTCATTTGGGGGATATCTGTACTGTTCTGACATTCTTGGACCTCAAGAAATTAGATTGGCTGTCAGTACTTCAGGATTGATCAATATTCAGATATATACCATAGTTTTTGAACTCTATAACTTTCCTACAAACTAAAAAATACATCCTAATTTGGGTTATTTTTACCAAAGACATGTAGCAGAATACATCTCGGCCTAAGTTTATGAAGAACAATTATTTATTTGTAAACTTTTATAACAGAAACAAAGAAAAATGTGTTTTTTTTCAAAATTTTTGGTCTTTTTTTGTTAATTTAGCAAAAAATAAAAACCCCAGCGGTGATTAAATACCACCAAAAGAAAGCTCTAGTTGTGTGAAGAAAATGATAAAATTTTAGTTTGGGTACAATGTTGTATGACCGCGCAATTGTCATTCAAAGTGTGAGAGCGCTGAAACCTGAAAACTGGCCTGGGCAGGAAGGTGTAAAATGGCACGGTATTAAAACGGTTAATAGGGGCAGCTGCCACCACTGCCTTTTGGCAGAATTTACAGCCTTATCACAGCATAGTAACTAATATAAGGATTCACAGGCGCCACGATAATGATTTTTTGATTCACCACATACAATTTTAAAGATCAAAACGATGATTGTATCTGCACCTTAGCAGTTCTGGTACATTCATTTTAGGAATAAACTCCTTCAAATAGGACTCTTGCAGGTTGCTGCTTGTGAGCTATAGAATGAATTGTCATACAGTTGTGTTCAAAATAATAGCAGTCAGACATCACTAACCTGATCAATCACTGTTTTTGGTGGAAATGATATTTCTACATGGCAAATAATTTACTAGCAGGTGTAGTAGAATAATAGAAATCCAACAGACCCAACAGTCATGACATGCATGCTGCTGATTCTGTGTCATTGAATCACTCATTGAAAGGGGCATGTTCAAAATAATAGCAGTGTGGAGTTCTATTAGTGAGGTCATTCATTCTTTGAAAAACAGGTGGCAATTATTGCCCTTATTTAAGGAAGGAAGGCAGCAAATGTTGTACATGCTGGTTACAGTGCATTTCTCTCTGACATTCTGAGGAAAATCGGTCATTCCAGACATTGTTCAGAAGAACAGCGTACCTTGATTAAAAAGTTGATTGGAGAGGGGAAAATATATAAAGAAGTGCAGAAAATGATTGGCTGCTCAGCTAAAATGATCGCAAATGCTTTAAAATGGCAACCAAAACCTGAAAGACGTGGAAGAAAGCAAAAAACTACCATTCAAATGGATAGAAGAATAGCCAAAATGGCGCGGACTCAGCCAACAATCGGCTCAAGGAAGATGAAAGAAGGTGTAAAGTTCCCTGTGAGTACTGTTACAATTAGAAGACGCCTATGTGAAGCCAAGCTATCTGCAAGAAGCCCCGCAAAGTCCCACTGTTGGAAAAAAGACGTGCTGAAGAGGTTACAATTTGCCAAAGAGCACATTGACTGGCCTACAGAGAAATGGCGCAACATTTTGTGGACTGATGAAAGTAAGATTGTTCTTTTTGGGTCTAGTGGCCGGAGACAGTTTGTCAGACGACCCCCAAACACTGAATTCAAGCCACAGTACACTGTGAAGACAGTGAAGCATGGTGGTGCAAGCATCATGATATGGGGATGTTTCTCATACTACGGTGTTGGGCCTATTTATCGCATACCAGGGATCATGGATCAGTTTGAATACATCAGAATACTTGAAGAGGTCATGCTGCCTTATGCTGAAGAGGAAATGCCCTTGAAATGGGTGTTCCAACAAGACAACGACCCCAAACACACCAGTAAACGTGCAACATCTTGGTTCCAGACCAACAAGATTGACGTTATGGAGTGGCCAGCCCAATCCCCGGATCTTAATTCAATAGAAAACTTGTGGGGTGACATCAAAAATGCCGTTTCTGAGGCAAAACCAAGAAATAGAGAAGAACTGTGGAATGTAGTCCAATCATCCTGGGCTGGAATACCTGATCACAGGGGCCAGAAGTTGGGTGACTTCATGCAACACAGATGTACAGCAGTTCTCAGAAACAGTGCGACTACAACCAAATATTCATTAAGTGATTCAAAGGAAAACAAAATCTTCAAACATTTTTCAGTTTATATAGTGAATGTTTGAGTTTGTAAAGAAGAATACAAACACTGCGATTTTTTTTTTTGGACCGTCTAATATTCACTTTTCTTCAATTTTTTTTTTTTTAGAGGAACAACACAAATGTGATCTATTTTTCTTCATGTTTTGATTTGGAATAGAATGTGTAATGTTCCCAATGCATTTGTGTGGATGGAAATAAAAGCTATTAGGATTTTGAGCTTTATTCACTTTTTTTTTTTTTTTCCCTCAACACACTGCTATTATTTTGAACACAACTGTATGTCAGAGATTTTCAAGCAACCAGGAACACCTCTGCACTTGGTTTCTTAAATTGGAGAAAATGCAGGCAGCACAGTGGCATAATGGTTTAACACTTCCACTTGGCAGTACTAGGGTCGTTGGTTCGAATCCCAACTACGGCACCACCTGTCTGGAGTTTGCGTGTTCTCCCTGTGCCCGCATGGGTTTCCTCTGTTTAGACATGCTGGTAGGTTAATTGGCCCTAGTATGTATATGTATGAATGTGAGTTGGGGACCTTAGATTGTACGCCCCTTGAGGGTTAGGGACTGATGTAAATGTACAATATATATGAAAAGTGCTGCATAAATTGATGGCGCTATATAAGTACCTGGGGGGAAAAAAAAAATTCTTTCACCCCATATGCTTTGCAAACAAAATAACCACATCTTGTGAAAGCTGGCTTTGAGTCTGGCTAAATGTAACTTTTCATATTAAGGGACAAATCTGCCATCTTGTGTAGCCAATGAGAATTGTAACTATTAACATTTTATTATGGCCCCTTTTGTGGGTACTACTTGATGCCTGATGATAAAATGAGTATTTAAATTTACTTTGTTAAAAATTCTGTTGCTCTTCAGAGAAGGAATTTTAATGGTTAATTTTTTTTTGTCTTTTCAGCCGCAGCCGCAGCCGCAGCCGCAGCAACAGCCACAGCAACAGCAACAGCCACAGCAATGGCCACGGCCGCAGCCACAGCAACAGCCACAGCAATGGCCACGGCCGCAGCCACAGCAACAGCCACAGCAATGGCCACGGCCGCAGCCACAGCCACAGCCACAGCCACAGCCACAGCAATGGCCACGGCCACAGCCACAGCCACAGCCACAGCAATGGCCACGGCCACAGCCACAGCAACAGCCACAGCAATGGCCACGGCCACAGCCACAGCCACAGCAACAGCCACAGCAATGGCCACGGCCACAGCCACAGCAACAGCCACAGCAAGAGCCACAGCCCCCACAGGCTGCAGCGTGGGCAGCAGCAAGACCTGCAGCTCCTCCAGAGCCATTACAGCCTGAGCCCCAGCTTGTTGGCAGGGGGCGCCAGAGGGGACCTCCATTAGGTGAACGGCCTCCAGCTGATGGTAAGCTTCTACACTTGCTTGTTTACAACAAAAATTCTCGAATGGAAAAATATAAAAAAAATTATACAAAAATGTATTTTATGACTTGATAACATCTGTCTTTTGGATGGGCTAACTATGTTCTAAAAGGCACAGAATCCGAAAAAAAAAAAAATCATGCTTGTAAAGTTATACTACAGCACCAAATGTGGACTAATTTAAATTGTGCATAAACCTCAGTTCTGCAGCTCTCTGCGGGATTTCAAGAGATATCACTCGGTGAACGAGGGGGCCGCAGACGGGATTTTCAGGACACTGGAGTGAACACTCGTCAGTCAATTGAGCATGTCAAAGCATCCAAAACAGGTACCTGCAGTTGCAGATTGCTCTTATAGGCCCATAGCACTCTGAAATATAAAAGATAAATTTTTTTTTTTCTCCCCCGAGTCTGGATGTGCATGCTGGGACTTGTGTTCCACAATACAATAGTGAGGGGTGTTATAAACTGTATACTTTGTGGAAGTCAAAGTTTACAAAGTAAACCTATTGCAGCATTTTTTTTTTCTTCATGTTAGAGACAGCTTTATTAAAGTGTTTCTAAAGACTCAAGTTTTTTACCTTCATGCATGGCATGTATGAAGGTAAAAAAAAAAAAAACCTTGTGTGCAGCAGCCCTCCCTAATACTCACCTAAGGCCCCCCTCGAACCAGCAATACGCACTGGATATAGATATATTATTTATAAGATTAATAATGTATATTACTATATATATATTTTATTTTTATATTTTTAT
The DNA here is from genome assembly GCF_062004578.1 of Staurois parvus. Lineage (NCBI taxonomy): Eukaryota > Metazoa > Chordata > Amphibia > Anura > Ranidae > Staurois > Staurois parvus. The sequence goes on from NW_028318473.1 coordinate 304,132, forward strand.
TTAATATTTATTTATTTCAAATGTAGTCAGTCACATTTGAATAGTTGATTTAATAATCCTATCTATACTATATGTGACCATCCTTAGGCAGAACTGTTAGTTTTCAATTAAATGCACCCCCTGGTTTATATAAACATTAAAGCGGAACTATACTCGCCTCAGTTCCAGCAATACGGCATCCCAATTCTCCCTGCCCGGCCACTGACATCTTAGAGCAGCCGACTTCTGGGTCTCAATCGCCATTCGCTGTCATTGGCCAGACGTGGATGATGTTACTCATGTCGGGGAGAACAGTCAAATTTGGCATTGCCGAATTTGTACAGTGAGCTGCAGTTGTTTCGGCCTCATGCACATAGGATGTTAAAAGAAAACTCTCCTAAAAGCTGTTGTCCTGGCAGCAGCTTTATTTGCAGAAAAAATGGCGCTTGTAAAAAGTATCTAATGCTTTTACAAGCGTTTAGCCGCTTCAAGCGTTTTTTCTGAAAAAATGCTGCTGCTCCTGTTTTTTCCTGCTGGTAAATGCTACTGCTACTAAGAGTTTCTAAAAGTATGTGCGCATGGATACATAGCGTAACATAAAGGTCCGTTTGGAAGCCGGAAAACCACATGACGCCCCTTAAAGTGGCTGCAACACACCCTGTGTGCATGAGGCCTTGCAGCCAAGGAAGCTGCTTCTGTTTGATCTGCAACTACCATGGTGCTGCACATGTGATCAGTTATGACTCCAGCCATTTGATGGTTTGACAGTTTTTGGTTAAGGACACAAGCAAATGTGACAATTTAGCAATCCCGGCATTCTAGCAATGTAACTGTTTTTTTTAAACCGTTAAAATCGATGGGTTTAGGTCCACTTTATGATTTACTGCAGTTCAGAGGCACTGGGCTTCAGCAAAATGGCAGCCTCCAGCAAGAAGAAACAGGAGCAATGCTGGAGGCAATTTACAGCACACACTAATTTTGGTAGCATTATTAAGAACATTATTTTTTTATCACGTTGTTGTGGGTAAAGTTCCACTTTAATGTCCAGGATGCGAATATTTCAGGAATGAGAATACTTTTAACCATCCAGAACATTGTAGTGAACATGGTCTTGGAGACTGTATTGGACATGGCCTAATTCATCATCTGGTCCCAGTAGATTCACAGTATGGTTGTAGACTTTGCTCCCCCGAATTTTGTGTTCAGTGATTAATGAATTTGCCTTTTAGGTGTTTCTGGCGAGCCAATCCAGCTTGTCACCAACCACATCAAACTGGTCTCCCGACCACAATGGGTCTTATTCCAGTACCACATTGACTTCAATCCTCCCATGGAGTCACGGCGCTTGAGATCAGCCTTGCTATACCAGCATGAAGAAACCATCGGGAAAGCACGTGCCTTTGATGGTACCATCTTATTTTTACCAAAAAAGCTCAATAAGGTATGGGATGAGGAACTTCTAACTGATTTTAATTTGTATTTTGACATTAGACTTTACCTTGATATTTGTGTACTTCTGATTGAAGGTTACAGAACTGTTCAGCCAAACCCGGAGTGGAGAGAACGTGAAAGTGACAATTACTCTGACAAATGAGTTGCCGCCAACTTCACCCACCTGCTTTCAGTTTTACAACATCATATTCAGGAGGTCTGATCATCAAAACAAACCATGAGTACAAATCTTGAGCTTTCTCTCTTCTTTCTTCCCATATGGAAGAAGAAAATTATATTTGAAAATTTTTAAAATATTCTTCCCAAATACATCGCCATATATTTGAAATGCTAAATTTTTGGCCATATTCAATATATATAGATATATTGCTATTTCAGCTGTATTTAGCCATCAACACGTGCAACCATTAAAGTATAACTAAAGGCTAAACTTTTTTTTTTTTTTGGATAGAGTGAAGAGACATTGGACCATTAAGTTTTTATTGCCGTCTGTGCCCCCATTTGGGGAGATTCCCCCTTTTTTATTTGTCATGCTCATCAGTGAAAAGAGAACCCCATATTTTAGGTTGTCACCAGAAAAGTAAGAGGCAAACTCTTCCAATGGGGACACTAGTTCTGACCACCTGGTGATCCCCAAGGAATTCCCTTGATTTGCAGGGATTTCCTCTCAATTCTTGTTTGACAGAAAGTGAAGGGAAGTCTCTGCAATGGGACAATCTGACGGGGGTTATAACCCTCCCTTGCTCTATCCTAAATACGTTTCTTCATAAATGTAGGCCAAACTGTGTTCTGCTACATGTCTTTGCTAAGAAACAAATCCCAATACATGTAAATTAATTGGTTATGTGAAAGTTATAGCATCTACAAATGAGTGTGTGTATATATTTGAATTTTTATTTATTTTTATACTAGTAATGCCGGCAATCAGTGACTTATATCGGGACTGCCGGGGGCATTCTGACACTGGATGGCAACTAACTGCCACTGACATCCCCAGTGACACTAATTCAGCAATCAATGTTAATGAAAATCACTGACACTGTACTAACGACACTGGGCAGGAAGGGGTTAACATCTGGGGCAATCAAAGGGTTAACTGTGTGGTGTATTTGTTTACTATGGAGACATGCTGCTCTATTTCTTTGTTGTGCAGGGAAATACAAAGCAGCATGTCCTTGTTTACACACAGCTCTCTCCCCTGTCAGCTTTCCCTGGGAATCGTTGGCCAGGAACTGGTGATTGATATCTCCAGTCTCCAACAGCGGCACTGTTAGGGTGGTGGGCGAGCGGTTAAATGTTGCTGGTTTTTTTGGGGTGTTTTTTTTTTTTTTTTTTCTTTTTTCTGTGCCGATTTCTCCTCTTCCCACAGCCATCTGGTGCAGTTAACCTCAGCCTTTGGTTATGTTTTCTGACCACACCATGTTGAACCACATTGTGGTATGAGTGTAGAAGTGACCCTCGGGCATTGACCTTCACTTGAGTGCATTCTGAACTGGTTTTGATTAAATTAACTGGCAGAATGCTTTCCATTTCGAACAGTTTAGCATTACCTTTGTGCTGTCTCTGAAGACTGTGTGTAGTTTTTTTTTTTTTTTTTTTTTTTTTTTTTTAATAAATATATTAGGCTATTCAGATCTGGCACCAAAAGCTTCCTCATTTCAGTAGTTGGACACACATTTGTACTTCCCACAGACTTGCTGTGGAAAGGGTTAATGCTGTGGCACTGAGATAGCTGATTATGATCCAGAGAGCATCCAGCTGTCCAGATTCCCTAATTACTCTAGGCCTAGCCTCCTGAGCCTGTATATTGCTTGCTGACCCTGCAGCTACAGCATGCCTGATTCTAAGCTGGGTGGGAGGAGGAATAGTTCTGGTGTACCCCTGCCATTCTGTTCACTAATGGGTCAGGGTTTGCTTGTAGCTTTCCCCTGAAATGGCGATGCCCGGTCCCTGGGATCATGTTGTACTCTGACAAAGTCTATTCCCTACTCAGCCCTCCCTGGTTCTGTCTGGTGGTGTTGGGCCTGCTCCCCTCTCAGAAGAGGTTTTTACTGCAGTATTGCAGGACCTTGCTGCAGATTACCCAGTTAATATTGACCCTGACCAGGCCAAAAATGCTGTAGACTCTGCCTGATCTGCCTGCAGCCTTAACCACTTCTGACTCTGCAGCCACAGTGAGTCTGTGCTGCTCTTTCTGTACCTGTGTTCTCTTTTTAAGGCTCCGCCTAGCATCTGGTTCTGGTGTGGTTCTATGCTAGACCATGGCTGAATGGGTCAAATTCCTTGTCTGATACTGCCCTTAACATAGACCTGGCTATAAAATTTCACTGTGAAGGACTTGGCCTCCCATCTTCTGTTTTACATTAGTCTTTTGTCAGTACATCTTAAGGGCCCTGTGGCTAAAGAGCTGGACTGCAGAAGTGTTTGTTCCACATGGCCTTCAATGTCTCTTCAGGTCAACGTTGGATGCTCTCATCAAAGATATTGCATCCCTGATGACTGGGTGCAAGAGGTGGTGTCCCAGGGTTAAAAACTGAAGTTTTGATCCCTGCCTTCTCCTCTTTCTAACTTCCAACCTTTGTGTTTCCTCAGAGCCTGGCCAATCTACATCGGGCACTCTATGAACTATTGCACTTAGAGACCATTGCTCCAGTCCCTGATGGAATAGTTTTATTTTTTTTCCTAACTGTACGTTGTTCCCAAACCCAAAGTGTGCTTTGTCCCTATCCTGCACTTGAAGACTTTTGAATGCTCACATTTGTAAGATGGAATCAACGTCCACTTTTGTTGCTTGTCTTCCTCAGGGGGGCTTTGTGGCCTCAGTGAACATAAAGGATGCCTACTTTTATGTAACTGTCTCTTCAGTACATTAACACTTCGTGTTTGGCAGTGGGTCCTGTACACTACCAGTTCAAAGCCCTTCTATTCGGTCTGTCCTCTGCACCTCGGGGTTCACCTCATAGTCTTAGCCATCTTACACTTGCGTTGTCCTGATAGTGGGCTACCTGGACCAGCTCCTTTTTCAGGTTAGTCTGTGAGGGCTTTGGAGAAAGTGTTCCTGACTGTCCTGATGTTACAGGGATTCAGGTAGATCCTGAACTTCCAGAGGTCATTGCTTGATTTAGTAAGACACCACGGTGGAGGAGTACATTAATTGTAAGGGAAGATCAAGATGTTCCACTGAGACAATAGGTAGTGCGACTCCTGTCTTGGGCAGAGCATCCTGTTCCATTTCTGTCAGCTGTGTATATGCCTGACTTGGATAACTGGCAGATTTTCTCAGTCAGCAGCATTTGGCACCTAGAGATGCGCCAAGACCTATTTCACAGGTTAGGGATGCTAAATGTTGAATCTGGAGGACTGGAGGTCCACAACAAATTGGGATAAGTTTGTATTTAGGACCAGAGATCCACTGGGGGAAGCAACAGATGCCATCCTGATTATGTAGGATCAGTTCAATCTGCCATATGCCTTTCCTCCCCTAAAGCTTCCTCAATTGCTTTTAAGGACCTCAGTGGAGTTTCTTATTGCTCCAGATTGACCCAGAAGAGTGTGGGATGCTAACCTGGTAAGATATCTCAGACTGGCTGTGGGCTCTGTCAGATTGTCTGGATATGCTGTCCCAAACCAAATTATTACCCTGCTTCTCAATTGTTGGCTTTGATGGCATGCTTGTTTCAAGGGACAGTGGCATCTGAGTGTGTTCTCCGATAAGGTCTCTCATTGGACATATATGTGGACCTAACTGTATATCATCTATTTGGACACAGGCACAATTATACTTTTTTTCAGGTATTTACCAACACATATTCAAGCTATAGTTCTATAATGAATATGAGCTGAAAGTGCACACTCTCAGATTTAATTTGAGGGTATGTACATCCAAATTTAAAGGAAGGGTTTACGAATTACAGCTCTTAAGAGTAGCCGTCCCCCCTTTTTCAAGGGACCAAAAGTAATTGAACAAATGAATATAATCATAAATAAAATGTTAATTTGTAATATTTTGTTGAGAATCCTTTATTGGCAATGACTTCCTGAAGTCTGGAACCCATGGTTATTACCAGAGACTGGGTTTCCTCCTTTCTGATGCTTTCCAGGCTCAAACTGCAGCTGTCTTCAGTTGCTCGTTGTTTGTGGGTCTTTCTGCCTTTAGTTTTGCCTTCAGCAAGTGAAATGCATGCTCTATTGGGTTGAGACCAGGTGATTGACTCGGCCATTGCAGAATATTCCACTTGTTTTCCTTCAAATGCTCCTGGGTTGCTTTTGCATCATTGTCCATCTGTACTGTTTTGGATCATTGTCCATCTGTACTGTGAAGCGCCGTCCAATCAACTTTGCTGCATTTGCCTGAATCTGTGCTGACATATCTCTAAACACTGCAGAATTCATCCGGCTGCTTCTGTCTTCTGTCACATCCTCAATAAACACCAATGACCCAGTGCCACTCGAATCCATGCATGCCCATGCCATCACACTGCCTCCACCATGTTTTACAGATGACGTTGTGTGCTTTGGATCACGGGCTGTTCCAAGCCTTCTCCACACTTTTTTTTTTTTTCTCCTTCCCGTCGTTCTGGTACAGATTAATCTTCGTTTCATTGTCCAAAGAATGCTTTTCCAGAACTGGTCTGGCTTTTTTAGATTTTTTTTTTTTGGCAAAGTCTAATCTGGCTTTTCTATTCTTCAGGCTTATGAATGGGTTGCTTCTTGTGGTGAACCCTCTGTATTTGCTCTCGTGAAGTCTTCTCTTGATTTTAGACTTTGACAATGATACGCTCACCTCCTAGAGAGTGTCCTTCACTTGTCTTGATGTTGTGAATGGGGTTTTCTTTACCATAGAAAGGATTCTGCAATCATCCACCACTGTTGTCTTCTGTGGATGTCCATGCCTTTTTATGTTGCTGAGCTCACCAGTGCGTTCCTCTTTCCTCAGAATGTACCAGACTGTTTATTTGGCCACGCATAATTGTGCTGCTATCTCTCTGATGGATTTATTTCATTTTTGAAGCCTTACAATGGCCACTTGCATGGACAGCTCCTTTGAACGCATGATGTAGGTTCGCAGCAATAGATTCCAAATGCAAATACCACACTTAGAATCAACTCCAGACCTTTTACCTGCTTAATTGAAGAAGAAATAATGAAGTAGCCCACACCTGGCCATAAAACAGCTTTTGATTCAATTGTCCAATTACTTTTGGTCCCTTGAAAAAGGAGTGATGGCTATTCTTAAGAGCTGTAATTCCTAAACCCTTCCTCCAATTTGGATGTACATACCCTAAAATAAAACCTAAGTGTGCACTTTCAGCCCATAGCCATTATATATATATATAACTATATCTTTAATATGTTTTTTGGTAAATACCTGGAAAAAAATCTAAAATTGTGCCTGTGTCCAAATATATATGGACCTAACTGTACTTTTGCTTTGTGTGAGTCCATGGACCTTCATCCCAGGAGTTTCTGTGGGATGGATCTTTTTTTTTTTTTCTCCTGCTTGATCAGGACCTGAGTAGCTTCTAGGATCTCTGCTCTTACCATTCAGTTCCAAAAGCTGTTTTCTACTCTCTGATCAAGACTTTAGTGTAAGGGATCTTTCATGTGGCTTCCCTTCTGCCTCCATGAGATTTGAATCTGGTCCTCTTGGTGACATTCCTTTTTCTGCTTTCACCCATAAGGTAGTTTTTTCCTTGTAGGTATCTCCTTGGCTAAACAAGTGTTTCAACTGGCAGCTTTATCTTGCAAGGAACCCTTTTTTGTTCCTGAATAGGAAGAAGGTGGTGTTGGCCTAGGCCTCCCTTCTTTCTTAGGATGGTTTCTACCTTTCACCTTAGAGCGGTAGTAAACCGCAGGTAAAAAGCAAAAACAAAAAAATCCCCTGGAAGGAAATGTCAATGTGCTAGCATGCATCGCATACTTGCACATTATGAAGGACTTGGCCTTAAAACGAAGCCTTCCAGTGGCACACTGTCAGCGCTGCAGAGACTTCAATCTTCACCAACCTTCCTTCCTTTTGTGTTTTTGTGAGCTCTGACCGTCTGACTGGACGGGTTGTGATGTCACTCCCGTGCATACGCTCAAGAGCACCCTGGCTTTTCATTCCACTATTTCTATGCAGCTGAAGCACATCATCATTCAGACACATGGTCTCAAGGCTTGGGTCCCCCCTTTTCCAGTTAGGCTCACTCCACTAGGGCTGTAAACTCTTCTTGGGCATTGGGCCTCAGTTTCCCCAGAATGTAGGAATGCCACCTGGTCTTCTGTTCTCTGTTTTACCAAGTGGACATTTTTGTCCCATCACCTTTGGTGTAAGGTCCTTAAAGTTGTTCTTTAAGCTACAGGCTGTCCCTTCTTCCTGTTCTTTTTGGGACTGGGTGTTTTGGTGTTTTTTTTTTTTTTTTTTTTGTTTTTTTGATTTTTTATATTTTGCCCACCACTCATTAGAACTGGTTTTGGATATGAGAAAGTATGATTTTTGTACACTCCAATAAAATCCTTTTCTCAGATTGCATTGAGAGGCACAGGCATCATCCCTCTGTGTTTGTAATCATGGCCTTAACAGCTTTGCTACTGAACTGAACCAGGCTGAAAGTAAGAGTATAGCTGGCTTACAGGTTTTGTTGTGTGGGTTTTTTTTGTTTTTTTAATTTTTTTTTCAATTGTTATGTTTTTGTTTTTATGCTTGCAAGTGTATAATCCTCTAAGAAAAAGCAGGAAGAACTAGAAACTCCCACAAAATTCCAGCCAAAAGAGTCAGAACAATTCACACAATCACATCATTTAAAAGCAATTTGAGCAAGGACCCAACAAGTGGTACAAGTTTGGTAATATAAATGGCAGGTCCAAAACTCAAATCCTCACAATAAATCGATACCTATAGAGGTGGGAAAAGGATAAATGAGACCATAGGATGTCTAATATACCTATCTATTTTAAAAAGAGATCCACATACCATCTTAAATTCATACCAACTGGACTTCTAGTACCTAGTGTGAAAATCCACCAAACACCACTCTAACAACTTGCAGTGGAAATCACCGCCACAAAGACATTTTTAACCCTTTTTATTCCACAGGAGGATAAGGAATTGCATATTGTCTGCATGTACAAGTTTAAAATGTCTAGAGACCTGAGATATATTTATTTCCTCCATTATAATGCTTCCCAATCCTAATGTGGAGAAACCTGGATGTGACTTCAACCTGTTATTGAGTGCACTGCATGCGTGATACAATATCTTCAATGCCATCCAGGTCTACTATGGGACAGGTTCATATATCCACATTTGTAAAACAAACCCCCCCTCCCCCCCCCCACCCCCGCAAAACATGTGCAAAAAGCACTGCAGAAATGGTACCTGGTGCTTCCAAGTATAGAGCAGCATGTCCTCCTTTTAGGTGGCAGTTTTTTAGGCCTAAGTCTCATGATTGAGGGATTAAATCACGGTTATCACCACCCCCGAGTAATTTGGTGCCATGTTTGAAAAAGGAAAGAATGGCACGGGAGCAGAGAAAAGTGAAAAAAATTAAATGGGGGGGGGGGGGGGGGGATATATATTAAAATTAGCTGTAGTGATTGTAAAGGTTGGAATCAGGGGCGGACTGACAACTCATGGGGCCCCCGGGCAATAGGGGATCAATGGGCCCCTGTGTCCTTGCCCACACTCAAAAAAGCCTATAAAAAAGGTACCAGGGTCATTTCATGGAGCCCACTACTGACCCCAGGCCCTCGGGCAATGCCAGAGTTTCCAAATGGTCAGTCCGCCCCTGGTTGGAATAATCCTTGACAAGGCTGCATGTACAATAAGAAACTTGTGTTGTGTGTTTCTCAGTAAAAACATTACCTTTTTTCACTAATGTGGAATTCATTTTTGCAGACTGCTCAAGATTATGAACATGACACAGATTGGACGCAACTACTACAACCCCAGTGATGCTACAGAAATCGCAGCACATCGGTATAAAAATAGTCTAGGTTTTTTTTCAATAGCATTGTATATCTCTGAGCAAGGTACAGCTGTCTTAAAAGTACACTCATGAAATGTATTGGGATTCCATGCTGGAGCCTCACCAGGTCCCCATCCCTGCTATGTGTGTCCCTTCTTCGGGGGGCCGCCGCCGCCCCCTGAAAATGCCACCCTAGGCAAATGCATTGTTTGCCTTTTGGTAAATACACCACAGGCTGTGCATAGTAACCAATCGGCTTCTAGGTTTTATTGTCAAAGTTTAATTGTAGAAGCCAAATGATTACTGTGCACAGATGCACCAGATTCTGTGTGCACCAGTTTTTGTAAATCTCTCCCAATGTGTCCATGCAGATAATGTCACAGAGCTCAGCTCTGAGGCCTTTCTACCCTTGCCACTTCTGTACGCTTCGTGGTATCACTGTATCCCCTGCACTGCCTGCCTCACCTCTTTTTGTAATGCCTTCTAAATGAAACCTACCATAAAGTTAAATACTCACTGTTTTGTGTGGGCTTCCATGCACCACAATGAAAGAGAAAATGGACATGTGCCTTTTTTTTTTTTTTTTTCTCTACAGTGCAGCACACCACGATAGTTGTGGTACACTGAAAAGCATGTGCTTTGTGTGCTGGCAAGGTGCATTGAGGTACCACTGAAAAATAATGGCTCCGTGTCATGCTTTATGCTAACCTACTCATTTTACCACTTGTTACCACAAGGCACATTTAAATTCAGTCTAAGAGGAAAACTTAGGCTGTTTGTTTCTGACTTCTGTTTCTGGAAAATGCTAGCTGCCTGACGGCTATCTTAGTACTCTAGTATTAAAGCCCAACTCTGTACAATTTTTAAAAAATTCATCTGAGCCCCAGGCAGGATTAAAAACGATACACTATATTGCCAAAAGTATTGGGGTATTAGGCCAGCCCTCCAAATCATTGGATTCAGGTGTTCCAATCACCTCCCATGAACACAGGTGTATACAATCAAGCACCTAGGCATGCAGACTGCTTCTACAAACATTTTGTGTAAGAATGGGTCGCTCTCAGGAGCTCAGTGAATTCAAGCGTGGTCCCGTGATAGGTTGCCACCTGTACAGTGAGTCCATCCGTGACATTTCCCTGCTACCAAGTATTCCATGGTCAACTGTTAGTGGGATTATAACAAAGTGGAAGCAACTGGGAACAGCACTCAGCCACGAAGTAGTAGGCCACGTAAAATGACAGAGCGGGGTCAGCGCATGCTGAAGCATACAGTGCGCAGAAATCGCCAACTGTCTGAAGAGTCAATAGCGAAAGACCTCCAAACTTCATGTGGCCTTCAGTTTAGCAGAACAGTGTGTACAGAGCTTCATGGAATGGGTTTCCATGGCCGAGCAGCTGCATCCAAGCCTTACATCACCAAGTGCAATGCAAAGCATTGAATTCAGTGGTGTAAAGCATGCCACCACTGGACTCCTAGAGCAGTGGAGACGTGTTCTCTGGAGTGATGAATCGCGCTTCTGTCTAGTAATCCGATGGACATGTCTGGGGTTTGATAGTTTCCAAAACGGTACTTGTCTCAATGCATTGTGCCAAGTGTAAAGTTTGGTGGAGGGGGGATTATGGTGTGGAGTTGATTTTCAGGTGTTTGGCTTGGCCGCTTAGTTCCAGTGAAGGGAACTCTTAAGGCGTCAGCATACCAAGACCTTTTGGACAATTTCATGCTCCCAACTTTGTGGGAACAATTTGGGGATGGACCCTTCCTGTTCCAACATGACTGCACACAAGTGCACAAAGCAAGGTCCATAAAGACATGGATGAGCAAGTTTCGGGTGAAGGAGCTTGATTGGCCTGCAGAGTCCTGACCTCAACCCAATAGAACACCTTTGGGATGAATTAGAGCCAAGACTGCGAGCCAGGCCTTCTCGTCCGACATCCGTGCCTGTCCTCACAAATGTGCTTCTAGAAAAATTGGTCAAACATTCCCATAGACACCCTCCTAAACCTTGTGGACAGTCTTCCCAGAAGAGTTGAAGCTGTTGTTATAGCCGCAATGGGTGGGCCAAGTCATTAAAGTTCATGTGCTTGTAAAGGCAGGTGTCCCAATACTTTTGGGGATATAGTGTATATAAAAGGTACTCCAGCTACAATACTCACCTTTTTTAATTTGGAGTTGTTCACAGTATTTCTATTCTGCTAGATTATCCTAGCCTTCCAGGTTGAATAAGACTGAGGACAGTCAATGAATGAATGGGCGTCATGCTCTGCCCCTAAGGGAGCAAGCATGTCCTGTGACCATACCCCATGCATTTACAGCAAAAGTTGCTTTTGTATATTTTATCTTTTAATGTTGTGGACAGATCGATTAGGGCCTCTATGTATTTCAAGCCCTAAGTTAGTCAGACTGTTTCTTTTAAGTCACTCCATAGCATGAGATTTAAGGCAAACTTGTCAGCCATTATAAATGCTTTGTGAACAGGAATGGTGGGTGAAGGTTAGTTCCAGAAATCAGCCAAAGATGATGGGAAGCAGATTGCACTCAAAATGGCCATAGATTGGTTCCGGGCCTGAGCTGGAAAAACACCTTTGCTTTGTGTGTGCTTTGGCTTACATTGAAGTCAGTGATAATGCATCAAAATTCACATCCACGTGCAATGCAAAGTGCTTTTTGTTGCAGCTTGACAGGGTTTGGATGCCTTTCTTTTGATTAAAAAAAAAAAACCAAAAAAAACTTGGTGACGAAAATGCATCAAAAGGAAAGGTGTCTTTCCAAGTGTATCTTGTTTCTACCTAAAACCATGAAAGCAGGTGCATGGAGGTGCCCTTTAGGCTTCTAGATGTTCCTTGCCACAACCTGGGGTGTACTCCATGTACAGTTAGGTCCATATATATTTGGACACCGGCACAATTTTAGATTTTTTCAGGTATTTATCAAAACATATTCAGGCTATAGTTATATAATGGATATGGGCTGAAAGTGCACACTCTCAGGTTTAATTTGAGGGTATTTACATCCAAATTGGAGGAAGGGTTTAGGAATTACAGCTTTTAAGAGTAGCCATCCCCCCCTTTTTTTCAAGGGGCTAAAAGTAATTGGACAGTTGAATCAAAAGCTGTTTCATGGCCAGGTGTGGGCTACTCCTTCGTTATTTCTAAATCAATTAAGCAGGTAAAATTTAATTGATTCTAAGTGTGGTATTTGGAATCTATTGCTGCTCCTTCATGCATTTAAAGGAGCTGTTCATGCAAGTGAAACAGACCATTGTAAGGCTTCAAAAATAAAACAAATCCATCAGAGCGATGGCAGCAATATTAGGAGTGGCCAGATCAACTGTTTGGTACATGCTGAGGAAATAACGCACTGGTGAGCTCAGCAACCTAAAAAGGCATGGACGTCTATGGAAGACAACAGTGATGGATGATCACAGGATCCTCTCTATGGTAAATAACCCATTCAGAACATCCAAACAAGTGAAGTACACTCTCGAGGTGGGCGTATCATTGTCAGCCTACAATCAAGGGAAGACTTCATGAGAGCAAATAGAGGGTTCACCACAAGGTGCAAACCATTCATAAGCCTGAAGAATAGAAAAGTCAGATTAGACTTTGCTAAAAAAAATCTGAAAAAGCCAGACCCGTTCTGGAAAACCATTCTTTGGACAATGAAACGAAGATTAATCTGCACCAGAACGACGGCAAGAAAAAAGTGTGGAGAAGGCTTGGAACAGCCCATGATCCAAAGCACACAACGTCATCTGTAAAACATGGTGGAGGCAGTGTGATGGCATGGCTTCCAGTGGCACTGGGTCATTGGTGTTTGATGCGACAGAAGCAGCTGGATGAATTCTGCAGTGTTTACAGATATACTGTCAGCCCAGATTCAGCCAAAGACAGCAATGTTGATTGGATGGCGCGTCACAGTACAGATGCACAGTGATCCAAAACACACTGCAAAAGCAACCCAGGAGCTTTTGAAGGAAAAGTGGAATATTCTGCAATGGCCGAGTCAATCACCTGATCTCAACCCAATGGAACATGCATTTCACTTGCTGAAGGCAAAAAAAAAAAAGGGCAGAAAGACCCACAAACAAAGAACTGAAGACCACTGCAGTTAGAGCCTGGCAAAGCATCAGAAAGGTGGAAACCCAGTCATTGGTATTGTCCATGGGTTCCAGACTTCAGGCAGTCATTACCAGTAAAGGATTCTCAACAAAATATTAAAAATGAACATTTTATTGATTATATTCATTCATTTGTCCAATTACTTTTGAGCCCCTGCAAATGGGACTGTATATAAAAATGGTTTGCAGTTCCTAAAATTTCTACTTGATATTTATGTTCAACCCCTTGAATTAAAGCTGGAAGTCTGCACTTTACATTCATTTGGATTGTTTTGTTCTGGTGGCATACAGAGCCAAAAAGAAAATTGTGCCTGTGTCCAAATATATATGGTCCTAATTGTCCATTGTACATATTGGTGCTCTGACAGTATGTGCTCAATCTTCCAGGTAGAGTGATGTTAGGCTCTGGTGATAAGGAATAGTTGTGAGGGAGGACATATTGATGCTAGACTTCTTAGATGTTGGGCATTAAAATAACTTCATATCACACAAACCTAATGTGTGGTGTGTGTGTTTTTTTTTTTTTTTTTGTTTTTTTTTACTTAGCCTGACTATCTGGCCTGGGTTTGCAACCTCCATCCTGCAGTATGAAACCAGCATTATGCTGAATATCGACATCAGCCATAAAGTACTGAGGCACGACACCGTTCACGACGTTATGGACCATCTATTTAATACGTGTGGGTCGAGGTCCTTTCCGGGTCTATGTGCTAATGAAGTAGTTGGGCAGATTGTGCTTACCAAGTAAGATTAACTGATTCACATAGGAGAATTTGACTGTGAAAGTTGGAATTTGTGCGAATTAAAGCAGAACTCCAGTGGAAAAAAAAGTTGTTTTCTGTACCAGGTGGGCAGTGACCCCATTGCATGGATCAATTCATTTTTTTTTCTAGGGGTGACAACTAAGCTCCTACTTGCCTGACCCAACGAATTTATGAAAAAACATGCTCCCCCATGGTTCAGTGGTGGACTGATCCGGTCTGTTGAGCTCTCATTGGGCGTGCTGATGTCTGGAACCGTCCATTTACAAGACCGCTGGATTGTGGAGGAGCAGAAGCTGAAAGGACCAGTCTTGTGCAACAAGGATCTGCGGGTCAGGTGAGAGTATATCTTTGGTGTTCTATCCCCTAGAACAAAATGAGCATTTACCCCATGCAGTGCCGGCACAGCCCTACTACACGGGCAAAACATTTTTTACTGGATTTCTACTTTTAAGGTTTTGTGCATTTTCAGAGATACCTACACATCTTCCAGGAAGCACTCAACCATTTGCTTTTGCATGAGGGTCTTTGGCCTGATGTCTCCTTTTGAGGCAGTACCACACACCCAAGTGGTGTGGAAGTGGCTTTTATCCATCAAGAGAGCAAAAAGTGTTGTGCTGTTCAAAGGGAAGCGGTCTTCTCTCTAACCTGGGTAGAACTAAACTACACTGTCTGGGGTGCACAATCCATATGTAGAAAATGTTCAAGTAACAAGCTGTGTAATATCTACTAAACCCTGTCTTTGTTACATATATACCTTTTTGTCTAATAAGCTTCTTTCTAAAGGAGCAGTTGCAATTTTGTGGGGGAAAAACCCCACAGGGAGTTCTCCTCATCAGTAGGAAATCTGAGAGTGTGAACTCTAGCCTAGCCCCACCAGATAATGCAGATAAATAATGTACTTTCTGCCTATATTGCAGTGACTGCCTCTGAAATTCCTTTTATAGTACATGTAATCCCACCTCAGCTTTTATGTTCAGCAAGCTTCCTTCTTTACAACTCTTCTATCATAGCCATGTCAGCTTCTATTTAGCAGCTTTACAGATATCAGGTGACTCCTCGGCAGTGATTTGGGTGACCATACCCAGACCACTACAGGTCCAGGGCAGTGGCCTTAACATCAGAACTGACCCTGTCTCTGAGGACCCTCTTAATAAATTATCTGAATAGCTGGAGGGGACTTTCCATCAGTTGCTGGGATTGGTAAGTCAGGGGTATAGCTCTATCAGAGAGCCCAGGGTGCTGCCGTTCCAGTCTCCCAGGGGTCAATGGTGGGCACAGGGACTATGCCTTTTTGTAGATCACAGGATGCAGCAGGAGTCGCAGCCACTGTCAAGTTCACTTTTGTGCTTTGGGAGTTACAGCCGCCACCCATGTTCACATTTAGTCCTGGGCTTCTCCATTTTATAGGAGCAAGCTTGGCTTTGCAGGGGGGTTACTGCATTTGCCATTTTTTTTTTTTTTTAGTCTGTTGGGTACAAAGTCGGCTGGCAGTCCTCTAATTGCTGCCTTGTACTACATGGAACATTGATCCTTTAGACATTCTGGGCTCCCACTGCCTACATTGACTGGTCACAGAAGGCATACCCCCTTCCTGCTCTGCAGGTCGTTACTTGCCATGTGGGGTTTTTTCTTACTACACATAGTGGAATGTAAGCTGGCAAGGCACACAGACCCATTACCCTAGCATCTATGATCCACTAACACCTCTGAGAGGTCTGTAGCATTTCTCCCAATGGTCCTGATTCTGTTGGTCCTGCCCACTGCCCCCAGTCTGAGTTGCTACCACCTTCTGAGGTCTCCCTGGCGTCTTCTGGCAAACCCCCATCCTTGCTGTCTTTCCAGAGAGGAAATTTCATGCAGTGTCTTATTTTATTTTAAGGCTGTCTGCCATGTTAATGGCCTCAGTTTGCAGGGTGCACAACCAGCTTCTTCTGCCTCTCATCCAGAGGCCATCTCTGATTCTCCTCTTGCAGCTTTAATACTCCCTGAAGAAAAGGGTTTTCTTATCTGGTTCAGAGGACTCTGCACAGGAGGATACTGAATCAGCTGATATCTCTTCCAAGGTGAAAGCTACTATCTGTATCTTTATTGACACAGTATGAACTTGTTTTGCTTTTGGAGCATCCTTGGTCAACCCAACAAAAGGTCACCAGCCTAGCTTCCTTTAAAAAAAGACTCAGCCAACAAAAGCATTCCTTGTTCCAGAGAGCCTAGCTGGAATGGTGACTGGCATCATCCAAAAAAGCACTTTGCTCAGCAATGTCCTTTTTGTGGTGGAGTTCCTGAATTAATGAATGGTCCCAATATTTAAGGGCCAGTTCACACTACATTTCAGTGTGCTATTTTTCTGCATCCAAAATGCACAGAAAGTAGGTGATATGGTTGTCAATGTCATAGTTCACATCATTGCTTGCAGTTACAGTGCATTCCAGATGCAGAATAAAAAAGTAGCACAGGCTGCATTTTTACCTGCACAGATCTGTACTGGAATGCGGTAAAATGCATCCAAAACACACTGGAAAGCACATGTCCCTATTTAAATTGAAGAAAGAGGGGAAAAATTAACCAGAACACATAACTGCACCAGAATGCGGCAAAAACACACATACAGAAACGTATCTGGACTGTGTTTTGATAGTGTGAACCGAAACGAAAGGTTAAAAGCCCTGTGTTTTCTCTGGCTGGTCCTGGTATGCAACCTGGCATTGCTACCATGTTTGTCTTCCGGACCTTCTCTGTCTGGTCCAAGGGAATGGCCCAAAACCCTGGATGCATTATGGGTCCCTCTTTCCATCAGTTGGAGCTCTTGCTCACACTACTGCATAAACTCTCTGGTAAATTTCCTTAGATGAACCTCCTTGTTACATATGCAAAGGATTCTTTGGCTAAAGTGTTGGTCTACAGAGCTTCCTTGCAGATGCCTTTTTTATGGGTATTGTCTACTTGATGACTTCTGGACACTTACAGCTGGGAAGTCACAGGGGTAAGAATCTCTTGCTGCAGAAGAAGAAAGGAAAAGCCCCTACTGGCAGTCGCCCTACTCTGGATCTACAGATTCTCAAGTTCTTTGGATTCAAATATTCTGTATAGAGTGTGCCAGATCAGTCATAGTTTCCCTCTAGTGGAGGTCCTTCTTAAACCTGTGGACATCAAAGATGTCTACTTACATATTCCCCCCCGCCCCCCCAATTTGTTACCCTTCTGTTTGGCCTGTCCTCAGCACCTTGGGTTTTCACAAAGTTGTTTTGGTTCCTAAGGGTATTAGTCAGGGCATCTCCATCCTGCAGAATATGTAAAGGTTTGGATGGATTCTAAATTTCCAAAAGTTAGCACTTTAACTGGTCCACCACTTTTAGTAGATGGGCCGATCTATAGTTTTACTCCCTCCGTACAATTTCTTGGCCCTTTGCTCCCAGTTCAGGCACCAAAGTCCAGCAGACACCCAACCATTCACTTTTGCATAAGGGTCTTGGCCTAATGGTAGTTTCCTTCAAGGTGTTAAAGGTAACTGGGGCCAATGAGGCAACAGGAGACCAGAAGAAAAAGGAAGTGGGCCGATAGGCCTACAATTATGAAGGCAGTACAGAGGCAGGTGGGCAGTACAGCGACCATTGCATCAAGAACATGAGTGTAATAATGCAAAAAAGTGCTCAAGTACGCAGGATCTCCATGTCTTGCTGTCTAAAAGAGGGGAGAGAGTAGTCTAGGTTTTTGTGTACAGACCAGCAAAGGAGGAAGGCTTAAGAAGGCCCAAAACCAAAAAACTGATAAAGGGGAGGGGGGGGGGGGTTACAGCCAGAGGTTCATGGTAGAGAGTCACATCAGCATCATCACATTGAGAGCAAGGAGCGGTTGAGGTTCAAGTTGTCAATATAGGCCACCCGTGGTTCCCAAACCTTCAGAAATTGTATGTTTTCATTCAGAGTAGAGGTTAGCTTCTCATGGACCATGGTCCCCATGAGGCGATGTTTAACTTCAGTTGGATGAAGAATTTCTGGTGCAAGGCCTTGGCTAGTGTCTGGCGGGTCACCAGAAAGACCAAACCCACTTTTATATAGCCAAAACAGGCTTATGTAGCAAAGCCTCCCAAGGATTATGCGCCAGAAACCTGTCCACTATGATTCTTATCAATACATGCATTCTCTACAACCCCATGCATTAGGGAGAAACTGAGCAATGGGATCAGGGCTCTTATACCAGCAAAAGAGCAATTTAAACACATTCTCTTGAGTAAATATATTTTGAGAGCACTTTGGAGGAGGCGGCCTGGAATAATATTTGGCTGACCTACTCTGAGTCTTACCCAGATAAGCCTCCCATTTCAACATATAAGACAACTGACCAGAGCTTGAGGAGTTTTACCAGAGAAGAATAAAGGTCGGAGATCTGGCCCTTCAAGTGGGGACCCTTCCGGCAATGATTCTCAAGAGGTTAATTGTTTCTAGTGTCCTGCACGGTGCTTAAGGAGGCTGCAGATGTAATGAGCGATCTGGAGGTACCAATAGGCTTCCAAGGCTGGTACCTGCCAATCTTTTTGAAGATGGCGAAAGGGTTTGATGCCATCTGATAAAAGCTCATAGACATACTTAACCCTTCTCTTGCCACCAGCGAAAAGCTAGTGAGTTATCTTAGGCCAGAAAACATTGCGGTGTGCTAAGAATGCCCAACAGAGGAAGATGGGAAAAGTTGCCAGAATATTTAATGGAATCCCAAATGAGCAAAGCGTGAAGTAGAGATGGGCCTCGGATGCAAGAGCAGAATGTAGGGGGAATCCAAAAAAGATTGTATATGAGAAGCGGGGCACACTAAGAAATCGTAATGTTTACCCAATGGGCATTTCGGAAACTGCTTGGAACGAAGCGTGGTGGACCGTTTGGGCTGCAACATAGTAATGTTAACGACTGGGAACCGCCAGTCCACCCGCCAATCTTAAGGCAATAGAGCATTGATTCCAGAAGCCATGGGTGATGGGAGGGTCAAAGCGTAAGAGCTTGCGCTGCTAGATACGCAGAATATGGGTGGGTATGGGGCTCGGTAGAACTCTAAAGAAATACCAAAGCTTTGGGAGGTACGTCATGTGGAGGGTATAAATCCTCTTAAACCAGGAGGTCAACAAGGAGGCTCAAGAAGCTAAAAGAGCCGATTAATTCCTTAAAGAGTAGGGGATAGTTTGCCAAGTAAAGAGACTCAAAAGTCGGAGACAGTCAGATCACAGAGGGGAGCGAGGCAGACCAAGAAAAGCAATAATTAGTTAGGATGTTCCAGAGTTGAGCAGGGGTCAAGGAAGGGTTTAATGCCATTAACAAGGTGAGACAAAGAGCCAAATATCATTAAGGTTGCGTTCGGCAAGGAGACGTGGGGTGAGAAAACACATAGGATGTCATCCACAAAAAGCATACTTAAGTTGCCTGCCAGGTCAAGGCCTCGGATGTCATAGTAGGCTCATATGACTGCGGCAAAAGGCTCCAAGGCCAGTATGAAGAAAATGGGTGAAAGAGAGCAGCCCTGTCTAGTGCCACGGTTAACGGAAAAGGGGGCCGAGTTAAAGCCTGCATATTTCAGTACAGCAGGTTTCGGATATAAGGCTGAGATCTAAGCTAAGAAAGTGTCAGTGAAGCCCCAATGACGAAGGGCAAATAACATATAGTGTTGTTTTATAGTAGTTTTAGCCTGGATGTGTAGAAAATTAGCAGGCAGACTTCAGTGTCTGTTTCCAGGGGCATTGTCTCTTCGCCCAGAGTTGTTTCAAGACTTCTGTTGCAGCTGAGGGACACCTAAGATGGATCTTTTAGAGTCTAGGTTCACCACCAAGCCAGACAGGTTTGTTGCCAGGACCACAGACCCCCAGGTCTTTGCAGTGGATGCCTTGGTGACTCCAGTTCAACGTGATCTATACCTTTTACCCTAATTAATCTTCACAGGATTGAGAGGGAGGGCATTAAGTGATCTCATTGCACCAAACTGGCCCAGGGGAGTGTGGTACTCTGACCTTGTCAGGCTTCTGGAAGGCTCTCCATAGACCCCACCTTATTGGCCAGCACATCTGTCTCAAGCGCCATCATCACGCTTCGTGACCGCTGACTTTGATGGGCATGGCTGTTTGAGGGGCAAGACCAGAGGGACATCCCTTTCTCTCCACTGCACTTCTCTCTGGATGTGCATCTTGCTGCACAAGTGTACATCACTGCTTCAGGTGCATTTTAGACAATTGGGTTTACCCATTGTCATTCCTACGGGTCCCTTTAGGGGACATCCTACCTATCATTCCACCATGGCCAGGTGAATTAGACAAGTTATCACTTGAGCCTAAACTCTCTAAAGGATAAGGTTCCTCCCTTTTACAGTTAAGGCACACTTAATCTGTTGGTGTTTCATGGGCTTTTCATCATCTGGTACCTGTTTCCCAGGCTTTTCATCATCTAGCACCTGTTTCCCGGGCTTTTCATCATCTGGACCTGTTTCCCAGATTTACAAGGATGCCACCTGGACTTCTCTCTTAATGTTTAAGGTTTATCATGTGGATATTCAGGGCCATTCTGATGCCAGTTTCGGACGCAAGGTGGTTCAGGCTGCTGGGTTTTAGAGCTTACTATTTGCTTGTTTTGTGGGCCTCTTAGCGTTTGAGGGGTGGGTAACAGTTTCATTGTTTTGGACATCTCAATCCTCTATCGAAGATTAAGATCCTGGAACCTTTAATGTACCAATGAGAAATTAGGATTTTGACTTTACTGTAAATTTTTTTTTTTTTTTTTTTTTTTTTTTCTTGAAGTACATTACAGGATACTGCTCCCTCTCTTCTGTTTTTGATTCACTTGGTGTTGCTTTATACTAAACATGAGGCTTGCTGGGAATGGGAAAGGTTCTGCTAGGGCTTTCCTTGTTGCACCAGTGTCCAATTACCTGAAAATAGCTGCATAACCTGGTTGTTTAACACAGGTGCTTTTTGTAATGTAATATGCTTCAAGAAAAAGATTAGAGGTTATGCCAAAAACCTTCCTGCTTTTAGACACACTTTTTGAATGTTTGGGTTTTTTTTTTGTATTTTGGTTGTTTGTGAACCTCTTTTTAATACAGTGGCTTTTTGCAGGTACAATAATAGGACATACCGCATAGATGAAATTTGCTGGACTATGAATCCAGCATCTGTTTTTAAGAAATCCGATGGAGCTGAAATCCGCTTTCTGGATTACTACAAAAATGTAAGTTCTGTAAACTAAGCCCACCCTTTGAGCTTGGAGTGTTTGGAGCCCACTTACAGCCAGGGCTGTTTTAAAGTGACAGTACCGAGTTCTTTAATGGCGTTAAGTTTGACAGGAGGATCCAGTGAGTGCAGCTGGGGACAAGGCAGATCAACATTCCCAAAAGTGTTGGTTTCAGAAGACTTTGCATCAGAGTGGCATTCAGCCGCATTGGGCAGCAGGAGAGGTAGATATTTACTCTAGTCTTTTATCGGCACACCTTTTTTCAGCAACTGTGGATAACTGTTGCTTTAAAGCTCCTCTTCACTCCCTTCTTTCCTATCCAAGTGATGGCTTTCAGATAGAAAGGTAAGTGAGAAGAAACCTCACAGACCTCATTGCCTGACGGGGGTTTTAGGACTTCTCAGCACACATGTGCAAGAGAAGGTTTTTCACCTTACTGAAAGCTTACTTCCAGGTGTGTGTGTGGTTGTGGACATCTGAGTTGTGGACATCTGGGTTGTCCACAATTGTTGGACGTTCGTCAGTCAGTAGAAATGGTCATTAGTTCAACCTGGAAGACCAAACACATGTAATTATGGATTAGGAGGACTTCAGAGGGACAACCTCACTTCGAGGGCGAGTATTGCATCGAAATGTGATCAAAATATATAATTTTTATATTCTAATGGGCTATTCATTTGTTTGTCTTTTGACTGAACGTCTGCTTTTTAACTTTTCACTTGCAGGTTGTTTAATGGTGTGTTGGTTTTTTTTTTTTTTGTTGTTTTTTCTTCAATTCAGCAATACAATATAATTATCAAAGATCCAAAGCAGCCATTGATCATCAGCATACCCAAAAGAACCAAGACAGGTGTCGCCAACGGAGCTATTATGTTGGTGCCAGAACTTTGTAACTTGACAGGTGAGGATGGGATTTTCAGTTTTTCTTACACTGTATTTTGTAACTGCATTTTATATTTCCACCATAGATTAGTTAAGGCAGAACTAAACCCTTCTATGACTTAAAGCCAAGTAAGATGCCATTTTAGCCTCTGATTATGAAGTTGCCATGGTGCTCTACGGTGATCACTTATGACACCAGCCTTGATGGCTTGACAGTTCAGTTGAAAGCACAGGCAACTGTCACTTATTCACAGCATGCCTTGAATTTAACGGTTTGGGGGAAAATGTTAAATCAATGGCTTCAGACCTCGTTCACACCATGCACAGAAACGTGAGGTTTTTCTGCATGTGATTTGCAAGGGCACAAAGAAAACCATTGTTCTCTATGTGCCCTGTTCACACCACAACACTAGTATCACGTGCAGATTTTTTTCTTTGCAGGAATCTGCAACATGTATAAAACTCAGTTGTTTTTTTTTGGGGGGGGGGGTTTGTTTTTTTGGGGGGGTTTTTTGGTGGTTTTTTTTGGGGCGGGGTTTTGGTTTTTTTCCCATGAGTTTTTCTGCATGTATGGTGTAGCCTTAAGCTTTGGAAACCCTTGCAAATTGATCAGTCAACCCAGAAGACAACTATGTTCAGGAGTAGTGAGAAAACAGTGTGAATACGTTTTTCACAGCTCCCATATCAGATTCAGATCTGCGTTTGGACATTTGAAATGTGATTAGGAATACAAGAGCCCAGAGCTGCTGTTAGAAATCACAGAGCCCCACACAGCCTACCTGACAGGGAAGCCCCTCTAGCATTGCCATTGGATAACAATATACCTCCTGTCACTTGCTTTCTAAAGAACAATCCAAATGCCCGCTCTTCAGAGAACCAATCACATGTGAATGAGCCCTTTGGGTTTTTTTTTTGTTAAGAAATTTTTTACATTCTTTAAACTGCCTTGGAGGGAGGGGGGCATTGGTGAAATATCAGGGGTCTAAACAGACCCCTGATATCTCCCATTTGAGACAGATTCATCAGTCCCTTTCTCTGCAGCCTCAGCTGCACTGGACAGTGAATGAATGGGAAGTGCTCTGCGCTAAGCGGGTTTCTGTTTATCCATCACTGAAGCATAGTAAACTGTGTTTACTATGCTTCAGTTTGTGAATGGACACAGGAGCGATCTGTACCAAAATGATCTCCTTGTGAACCCTCAACAATTGTCAGTGGAAGAGGGAAGGGACGTTCACACGGGGGGCACAGACAGGTGGAAGAGTGAGCACAGACACTGGAACCGATTCCCTCCCCTACAACGCAGCTGGAGGGAGAAAGCTGGCAGTGCTGCAGGGGGATCCATGTGAGTCACAAGGCAGTACAGCTGGTCCTCTTGCCTGGCAGGTGCCTGGCCCCCCCTTTTGAACTGATGGGACTCAGGCCCAATTCAGAAGGGCCAGCTGTGCTGCCTTATCTGCAGCCCTGCAAGAAGACTTTATAGCATAGCCTACAGAAAGCCCACCCTAGTAATTCTATAAGGTGTTCTCTGGAGCTTGGCTAACTAGAGTAAAGGTAAAGTGAATGAATGGACTGGTTTTAGTACTGATGCTGTTTTTTTTTTTTTTTGCTGAATAGCTTTGGTAGCTCACAAATTCTTTTCATTTGCTGTCTGAAACTGTAGACAAAATTATATTTCTTGGCTGCCCCTACTACAGTCAGCGGTGTATTTAGGTTTTGTGTTGCCCTAGGCAACACAAAAATAGGCGCCCCCCACAGAGAGCCTGACATAGACCAAGAACACCCCTGCCCTCCACCCGAGCCTTCCACTACCCACCAGCCACCATCCCCCATGGCGAGAGTGAGACACTCACCTTCACAGCTCTGGCCATCCCCAGGAACGAGAGACGGGCTGTGAATACACAGTCATGAAACCCATAGCATCTCTCAGAACCCACTAGGTCCCTATGCCGCTTGTGTTCCTTCTTCCAAGGGGCAGTGCTGCCCCCCCCCCCCCCCTGAAAAATGCCACCCTAGGCAAATGCCTTGTTTGCCTTGTGGTAAATACACCCCTGACTACAGTGTCACTGCTCACCATGCATTCTTTCAATTGATAGAGTAAAATATCCAGCAGTTTTCAACCTCAAAAGAACATGGAAGCACTAATGTTACTACTTTTATCTACACCAGACACCTAGAATGATTTGTTGTCTCTGCTCATCCTGCTCTAAGATGATTGCCAGTCAATGGGAGACACTTTTTTCTGTTTTGTATATTCTCTGTATAGGACTTTCCAAGTATCCGATTTATAAGAGTGGTTGTAAAGTTGTAAAATTTAATGGAGACTTTCTATGGCTGATTAAATATATGTAGTGAAGATTTTATTTAAGATGTCTGTCCTCTTCAATGAATGACCAGGATTAACTGACAAGATGAGAAGCGACTTCAGTGTCATGAAAGATCTTGCCGTTCACACCCGACTGCCTCCAGATCAGAGGGAGCGACAAGTAGCGAAATTCCTCAACTACATTCACAAGTATCTGTTTTTTGTTCTTCGGGAACAATTAGTTCTGACTCTTTAAAAATCTGCTTCAATATCTATTCTTATGTTGTCCATAAACTAAGCTTTGCTGACTTTATATTTTATTATTCCGTTGTGTTTGTTGTTGGTGTTTAGGGATGACAGCGTTCAAAAGGAGCTGCGTGACTGGGGTCTTAATTTTGACACCAAGCTTCTGAACTTTGTGGGTAGAATTGCCCCTGCAGAAAGGATTTTGCAGAATGGCCAATATGTAAGTAGTGTTTACCTAGTGACCAGGGGCGGACTGACCATTTTGGAAACTCGGGAGAGCCCGGGGTCAGTAGGGGGCCCCATGAGATGCCCCTGGTACCTTTTTCATAGGCTTTTTTGAGTTTGGGCAAGGACACAGGGGCCCCATGATCCCCTATTGCCCGGGGGCCCCAAGTTGTCAGTCCGCCCCTGCTAGTGACTATTTTTATTTCTGGTGAAGGTTCTCTGTGATTTACAAAGGGCTTCTCTCTCTGTGGTGACTGACAATGGTATTTCCTTTCTCTGATGACTGATAAGGGGCTTCTGTCTATGCTTCTGTCCTATTGCAGGCAGAATACAATCCCCAGTTTGCAGACTGGTCCAGGGATTTGAGAGGTCCAGTGCTGATCAGTACTCCGGTTCTGAATAACTGGCTGCTGGTTTACCCCCGGAGAAATTATGATGCAGCCAGTTCTCTCTTACAAAATTTGGCTAAAGTCACCCACCAGATGGGGATTCGAATGAATAAAGCTATAACGTAAGTAAATCCAATTTCTCTTCCACCTGAACATGGCAATCGGTTTCTTTTGTACAGCTGCTCCAAGAGAGCACTGTGCCCTCCCAACCTCTTGCTCTAGTGACAACTAAATTTTCCCAAGTCATCCACTGATCCACTTTTTCCTCATAAGTAGCCTCTCTGCCCCAGGGATCCCCAATATTAATGTTTGCTCCAGACCAGGAACTACTCCCGTTTTTTATATATATATATATCCCAGCGCCAATAAAAATTAACTAAGTGATTATGCAGCTGTGCAACAGTGAAACACACCACTAATAAACAACAGAAAAAAGCGCAAAATCCAAAAACAAAATTACATAAGTGAACAAAAACTAAATTAATAATAAGTGTCCATATAAAAATAAGTCCTTATTCCCATCAGAACCAGTAATACATATTCAAAATGTGCTTCCACCTATCCACCACGTGAAAAATAATATTGACCGCACTCACCAGATGGAGGTAAGTAATGAGCCTTCTAGGATATAAGGGATCCTATAACCCCTCCAAAAGAGATCAAATCTTCTTTTTCACCCTGCTTGGGTATATAAATCGTCTCCACTTTATTCCTCCATGGATTCCTCAATGGTGCATAGAGAAAGAAACTACATAGTGTAATACTGCCACTTCATATAAAATATAAAGATAGAATAAGGCCACTCACATGTTTAAATATAATTAAAAGCCTTGTTTAATAGCCTAGATGGCTTCAAGATAACCAATTTCCACAATGTAAATATAGGGACCTCACGCTTCTGTAGTATCTGCAGAGGATGAACAGCCTTCCACCTCTAAGATGGCCGCTTGAACCGCATCACTCGGCGTGCGTTCCAAACACCAAAAGTGACGTGAGCCAGAATGACGGCGGACCGGAAGTGCATCAACGTGTCTTGCCCCACCCACAGGGCGTTCTCAAGACTTCCGTTTTGTTTTTTTTCTATAGGCCTCCTGGATGGGGCTACCCCCCTCCCCCCCCCCTTAGCAAAGCAGGGGTTTTGCGGGGAAGCCTCATTCAGGGTTCCCAGACATCTTCTTTCTGGGAGATTATGGGAGACAGCACCCCTCTATATTCTGCAGGGCTCACCAGGGGGGAAAGAGCCTGCTTCGCCGACCTGAAAAGAAGGGACTGCTACCCTGTTGGGCAAAGCCTGCTTTCCTCCGCTGCAGGCCGACATCTTTGACGAGGACTGGCAGGGTGAGGGTCGATTATGTCACGCTCAGGACCCACAAGCGTCACTTCCGGCGTCCGAGGAACAGGAGGAGGACCACTGCCATCTTGCATATGGGTGGCGGTCTGCAAGCTTGCCCCACGCCACGGCCATCTCATCCACTGCGGCCGTGAGGGGAGGTTGAGAGCGTGAACACAGTCAGGATGGAAGCGGATCTGTCCAAACTGGGGGAGGCCAGCACCAAGGTAGGAGCTGGTCAGCTGGCAGGACCTCTTTCCTTATCCTTCATGCTTCCTCCTATTTGCTGTCGGGGGGTAATCTCCCCCTCCCACTTTCTTTCCCCTCCCCCTTTCTCTTTACCCCTCCCCCTTTCTATTTCCCCCTCCCCCTTTCTATTTCCCCCTCTCTTCCCTTCCCCCTCTCTTCCCCCCTCTCTCCCCCCCCTCTCTTCTCCCCCCCCTCTCTCTTCTCCCCCCCCCTCTCTCTTCTCCCCCCCCCTCTCTCTTCTCCCCCCCCCTCTCTTCTCCCCCCCTCTCTCTTCTCCCCCCCCTCTCTCTTCTCCCCCCCTCTCTCTTCTCCCCCCCCTCTCTCTTCTCCCCCCCCTCTCTCTTCTCCCCCCCCTCTCTCTCTCTTCTCCCTTCTCTCTCTCCCCCCTCTCTCTTTCCCCCCTCTCTCTCGCTCTGCTCCCCCCTCTCTCTCGCTCTGCTCCCCCCTCTCTCTCGCTCTGCCCCCCCCTCTCTCTCGCTCTGCTCCCCCCTCTCTCTCGCTCTGCCCCCCCCTCTCTCTCGCTCTGCCCCCCCCTCTCTCTCGCTCTGCTCCCCCCCCTCTCTCGCTCTGCTCCCCCCCCTCTCTCGCTCTGCTCCCCCCTCTCTCTCGCTCTGCCCCCCCCCTCTCGCTCTGCCCAACCTCTCTCTCTCTCTCTCTCTCTCTGCCCAACCCCCCCCCCCTCTCTCTCTCTCTCTCTCGCTCTCGCTCTCGCTCTCGCTCTCGCTCTCTCGCTCTGCCCAACCTCTCTCTCGCTCTCTCTCTGCCCAACCTCTCTCTCGCTCTCGCTCTGCCCAACCTCTCTCTCGCTCTCTCTCTGCCCAACCTCTCTCTCGCTCTCGCTCTGCCCAACCTCTCTCTCGCTCTCGCTCTGCCCAACCTCTCTCTCGCTCTCGCTCTGCCCAACCTCTCTCTCGCTCTCGCTCTGCCCAACCTCTCTCTCGCTCTCGCTCTGCCCAACCTCTCTCTCGCTCTCGCTCTGCCCAACCTCTCTCTCGCTCTCGCTCTGCCCAACCTCTCTCTCGCTCTCGCTCTGCCCAACCTCTCTCTCGCTCTCGCTCTGCCCAACCTCTCTCTCGCTCTCGCTCTGCCCAACCTCTCTCTCGCTCTCGCTCTGCCCAACCTCTCTCTCGCTCTCGCTCTGCCCAACCTCTCTCTCGCTCTCGCTCTGCCCAACCTCTCTCTCGCTCTCGCTCTGCCCAACCTCTCTCTCGCTCTCGCTCTGCCCAACCTCTCTCTCGCTCTCGCTCTGCCCAACCTCTCTCTCGCTCTCGCTCTGCCCAACCTCTCTCTCGCTCTCGCTCTGCCCAACCTCTCTCTCGCTCTCGCTCTGCCCAACCTCTCTCTCGCTCTCGCTCTGCCCAACCTCGCTCTCGCTCTGCCCAACCTCGCTCTC